>NC_142841.1:303030-606060 GCF_061612785.1 Hesperophylax consimilis | reverse complement strand
GTTGACATAGAATTGCTACAATAATATGGTAGGTACTGTCTTGAAACCGACCTGCTTGGAGTATGAAAAGAGATTACATATAATAAATCAGGGGTATCAAACATTGAATTAATGATTTTATACAAACAGGTTAAATCGGAAATAATTCTGCGATCAGATAATTTTATTAAATTTAATGAACAAAGTAAGTTATCGTAATTTAGGTTTTCTCTAGGAATGCCCATTTTGAAATTTACATATCTTAAAAATTTATTTTGGATTCTTTCAATCGCATGTGAATGAACCTCATAATTTGGGGACCAAACCGTGGAATTGTATTCTACATGACTCCTTACTAGTGACATATATAATGTTTTTACAGTATTTACATTATTGAAATCACTAGATACCCTTAAAATAAATCCCAACATTTTCAAAGCTTTATTGGTTATTATTTCAATATGCTTGATAAAGTTAAGTTTTGTGTCAAACCAAATACCTAAGTCATTAATTTCCGAGACAGATACTAACGACATGTTGTTAATGGAATAATCAAAAAATATTGGATACTTTATTCGATGAAACCTCATAATTTGACATTTGCTTATGTTAAGTTGCAAGCGGTTATCACGACACCATATAATTAATCTTGACAAGTTATTTGACAATATATGGCAATCGTTAATGTTTCTGATTGCTTTGAATAATTTCAGGTCGTCTGCAAACATTAACACTTGAACATCATTGAAAATATACAATACATCATTGACAAATAATAAAAACAGGATTGGTCCTAAGTGTGATCCCTGGGGAACACCACTCGTAGCAGTGAATTTGTATGAAAATGTGCCATCAATTTTAACAGCCAGTAATCTGTCGGTCAAGTAACTATTAAACCACTTATATAGTGAACCACCTATACCGAATTTATGGAGTTTATTCAGCAATAACTCATGATTGACTTTATCGAACGCCTTGCTAAAATCGGTATAAATAGAGTCAACTTGACATTTACTAGACATGGAATCAGATATATAGTTTTGATAGGTTAACAAGTTAGTAAGGGTAGATTTTCCAGTAGAGAAACCATGTTGCTTAGGAGAAATGACGTGGTTTAATCGGAAAATAACTTTTTTAAGAAGAATTTTTTCAAAAACTTTAGGAATTGTTGATAAAAGGCACACCGATCTGTAATTAATCACCTCGTGTTTATCGCCTTTTTTAAAATTAGGCGTAAGAAAGCTGAATTTCCATTTAGTAGGAAAACATCCTGTTCGTAAAGACTGATTAAACAGCAAATATAAAGGATACGCCAGATTGGTAGCACAATTATTCAAAAATACAGGAGGTATTTTATCTGGTCCACCACTTTTGCTTTGATCTAGTAATTTTAGTTCAGTCAATATATCATTATATTCTATGTGGATAAAAGATAAATTAAGATTATGATCAGTAGTAAAATTTGATACTGTACTAGCAGAAACTGGTGTCTCACATTCATAAACGCTTTTAAAAAAATCAGCAAAAAGGTCAGCGATACTTTTAGTGTCTTTGGCCTTTTTACCTGCATATTCCAAGTTGGCGGGTATACCAAAGTTGTTATTTTTCATTGATTTTGCATAGTTCCAAAAATACTTTACATTATGATTTATTGAAGTTTCAACATTATTAATAAAAGAATTGTAGCACATTTTTGATAAGATTTTACAATCTTTTCTAACGTTTTTAAATTCAATATAATTTGATAAAGACCTGTCTTCTTTATATTTCTTATGTAAAACTTTTTTAAGGGCAGTTAATTGAACAAGTTCTTTGTTGAACCATCTCGGATATTTTGATTCTTTAAAATGAATGAGTGGGATGAGATCTGTAATAATTTTATCCAGCAAGTAATAAAAAGATTCAATATTTTGATTAATATCGCCTTCCTTAAGAAATGACCAATCTTCCTTGTGGAGACGATCATTTATGTCCCGATAATTCGCATTTTTAAAGTTATACGTAGGAATTGAATTATTTTGATTGCCTTCTTTAGTACAAGAGATAAGTATTGCTAGTGGGGGATGGTGGTTGTCTATCGGAAGAATAGACTCTAATGATTCATTTATAATAACGTTGCTTTCATTTGACAAAACTAGATCAAGAACACGATTATTAATATTACGTACATGGTTATATTGGGTTAAATTAAAAAGTAAAGACATATCTAGAATTACTCGTTCGCAGGCGGTTGCTGGTATTGAATTAAAATTACTGTCTAAAACGTTGAAATTGCAATTAGGTAAATTATAATCACCGCAAATAATTATTTGATGATTTGGATATTTTGTTTTTACTAACTCAACATCTTCACAGTGTTTTTTATAGATTGATATGTTGGCATTAGGAGGAATATAAACAGTTCCAATAATAGTTTTCTTGAAATCACCACTTAACAATACGAACAATTGTTCCACATCAGTATTTTTGATTTTGAGTGCTTTCGAAGTAATATTTTTGCGGACCGCTATCAGGACACCACCTCCTCTTGTATTGGAGCTGGTATTCTGACTCCGGTCTGCTCGGTGGACATGGTGCCTATGTAGTCCTAGCTCCGCTGAGAAGATTGATGATGTTAGCCATGTTTCAGTGAGTATGATGACATCATTTGAGAAAGATGGAGCATTTACTCTGAACTCCTTTAATTTTGTTCTGATGCCCCTGACGTTCTGGTAGTAGATGAGGCGTTTATATGGCTGGAGTTTTTTGGTTGAACATTGATAATTTTAGGTGAGTTGTTAATATATTTTATGGTTAAATTATTTTCTCCCTTATTTTTCCGGTTTTCTAACTCCTTCCATACATTTTGAATTTCTTGGCGCTGAAGCCATGTTAAGTCTTTTTTGGTTTTAATACTAAAATTTTTGTAGTCTATCGCCTTTTTTTGAAGAACCAGTTTCACTTGATGTTGATCTGACAGTTCAATCTTGATCGGACGTATTTTATCCATTTCTTTTTTACCTAAACGGAACATTTTTATTTCAGAGGTATCAACATTTTCAACTTTGCTTAGAATACTCAAAACTTTGTTCTTATCCTCCCTCATGCAGTCAGTTTGAGTACCAGTTGAGCACTCAGGTACATTAAACATTATAATATTCTTAGAACGTAATTTTCTCTCCTCCATTTCCGCTAGTGTTTCGCAAATTCCAGGTAGGTCTTGGATGGTGTTAGGTAGAGGTTGGACCTGAGGTGGCTTCTGTTGTGAGATGTTTGTATAGGCCTTCAGCTCTCCTTCCAGGAATCCCACTTTCGCACCAACAACACTAATATTCCCCAAAAGTTCCGAAAGTTTAGGAGTTAATTTAGCCATTTGCTCTTTGGTAAATTTATTCGATGGATCCATAATGGTACTGTTCATAGAGTTTATTATATTACTTGCCATCGTAATAAAATGGTAGGGATCACACGAATCCATAATTAGTAGATCGAAGCAGAAATATAAAATATGAAAAAGTTTAGCTGCCCTGATCACGTACTCGGGATAGTATGCGTAAATGTGAAGGTAACTTTACTTACACACACACTAGAAGCAAGTGCGAACTAACGAATCGACAGTTCGATTGACAGATTTATAATTATTTTGTTATTGATATATCTTATAACTGCGAGATTGGAATCACTTGGAATTCTATCACTACACTAAAACTCGATTTGCACTTGTAAATTAGTACTTCCTATACGCACAGGTATAAAATTAAGTATTCTTATTTATGTTTTAAACTGGAACAGAAACAAAACCGTGCACTGTTTACATGTAGTATTGTTGTATCTGTTATTTTAGACGTAATCAGATAGGATTGGGTCTTTGAAACATTAAATTCGACGAGATTATTTTTACCCCAGGAGGAAATACTCTCGAGATAACCGTCCATTCTCTGCTTCAAAGCCCTCCGAGCCGTTGGAGTTTGTGTGCCTTTTAGGGGCTTGTCAAACGAAAAGCTATCATGAACTGTACTGTCATCCGCGTAACAATGAATCGATGCACATGTCAAAAGGTCATTGATGTGCAACAAAAACAAAGTCGGAGACAGAACCGATCCCTGTAGAACGCCAGCATTTATGGATTGCGAGGAAGAAGTGAAACCGTCAGCAACCGCCTGAATCGACCTATCCCTTAAAAAGTCAGCAGTCCACGTACACAGGGATGCGGGAAGTCCGTAAGAATGCAATTTGTTGACAAGTCCTCGGTGCCAGACCCGGTCAAAGACCTTGGATATGTCTAGTGCGACCGTTTGGGTCTCACCGTGACGTTCCAGGCACCGCCCATAAACATACGTCACATACGCGAGAAGATCACCGCACGAGCGGTTCCGCCGGAATCCGTATTGACGGTCGTTGATAATTTTGTTCTTCTCGAGGTATGTGAGCAGTTTGTCGTTGATCACACGTTCCATCACTTTGGACAGAACTGATGTGATCGCTATGGGGCGGTAGTTGGCCGGATTGGAGCGGTCACTTTTCTTGGGAATAAGGTGAATGACCGCTTTTTTCCAACCAGAGGGCACAGTGCCACACTTTAGGGACATTTTGAAGGGCTTTGTCAAAACTGGAACTATTTCCGCAGCACACCTCTGCTATACCAGGGCAGGTTTTCCATCAGGTCCACTAGCTTTGTTAACATCGAGCCCCCGTATAGCGTGGAGTACATCCCGATGCCGGATCCTCAGCTTTTTCATATAGAAGCCGCAGTGAGGAACCGACGGCGGAACAGCACCTCCGTCATCGAGGGTCGAGTTTTCCGCAAAAAATTTCCCTAATAAGTTAGCCTTTTCGGTGGCGGTGTTTGCTAGTGAGCCGACAGGTCTGGTAAGAGGTGGCAAACTGGGTTTGCGAAAATTCCGACCTATTGAGCCCGCAAGCGACCAGAATGCTCTGCTGCCACGCGGGCAGGCAGCCAGCTTTTTGCTGATCTGCAGGTCGTGTTCGAATTTTGACCTATTAATGATTCTCTTGCATTCCTTTGCCGATTTGTTGTATGCTGATCTGCTTTCGGGCGTTCGAGATGTGTTGTAGGCTCGGTAAGCCGCGTTTTTTCGTTGAACTGCTTCGGAGCATTGTCGACTGAACCACGGCTTTGAGCCCACACCAGTTTCTTTGACCACAATGATTTCAGTTTTACCGAAATTAAATGAGACACAGGTTTGGAACTTGTTTGACAGCCAAACCAGAAGGAGGGGGCTGACCATCGAAGAATTAATCAAAACACCCGCCCCAGGTGAGCTGCCGACTTCGAGAACCGCACCCGGATGACTTATGGCGTTTTACCTTGCCATGTGTATAAGCATTATGTTGATGTGCAGGTCAGTCATGACCCGCAGCGTCTCCTTCGTGGCCACCCTGGATCTCTGCAGGTTAATCTGACCTATTATAAGGGGAGAATTACTGTCCATAATCCGTCATTCGAACTTGTGCTTCGATGGCGGCTTTGTATGCCGGGCATGCTCTGTCACCGGTCACGTGATCCGCGCGCTTATTAAACTTAGTGCAGGTTGCACATACTGCAGCTTGAGCTTTTTTAGACAGTCTTCGAAATCATGTCCGGTAACAGAACAGTGGCGGCATGTAATATGAACCTGAGTACATACTATACTAGTGTGTCCATATTGATGGCACTTTAAGCACCTTGTTGCTCCTAAATAATCTCATACTCTGCACGCGTTCCAGCACAGAAAACACAAGCCACCATCAATAAGGACTTTCCTAGCCTCTGGATGACATGTTATGATCATATTCATCGTGGGTGTGTCTCTTGTTCCAAAGAGTGCGACTCTGCGCATAGTGGGCAAATAGTCATCTTTATTTAGGTTACAATTACCAGTAGTATTGTTAGCAAAAATTTCCTCAAATAGGGCGGCATCTCCGGAGGCATCTCCCTTTGGTACATCATAAATCACTATCTTTGGTAGGCATCCCTGGGGCCTGATGATTTTAATGCCTTGCTCAGTTAACTTTGATTCAGCTTTTTTGATATTACTTATACCTCCTGGACTGCTTGTTTGGAGAGCCACGCCACCACCCTTTATCTTCCTAGTACGAACAACCTGGAACCCATCTTTTTTGGGGTTTAGGAGCTCTGTAAGTTTTTTTTTGCGTATCTTCTGAGGTTTTACCTTCAGGGATTGTTGGGTAAAATAACACGATTGGTTTTAAGGGAGGCAGTGATCGCTGGATACCATCCACATTAATAGATTTGGACATGGGACCAGAAGTAGCGGCACTCGCGTAAGATTTTCTGCTTAGGATTGTCTCAGAAGTTGCGGGAGCAGCTGTTTGTTTTATTAACAAGTCGACCTTATCAGATAATCCTTTTTGGGGCTCTAATGTTTCAGATAAAGCTGCCGCACATGCCACCGCCGATGCATGGGATACAACCATGCTGGATATGATTTTTTTAATATCGTCCATGGATCGCGTAATTATTGATCGCTCTTTTTTGTTAATCTTGTTCTTACCTGTTGTCAGAGTAGTAGAAATGGTGTCCATAAGTGTCCAGATAGATGATAGTGATTCATGGGTGTTGATACGCGAAGTGTCTATAACTAACGAGTCTGGGATCCTAGGTCGTTTCCTATTCTCCTGATTGGGAGAGCTAGTTAGTTTAGGTTGCGGGCCGGGATACTTACCTCTGCTGAGGTTGAGGCAATGATCTGCGTGTTGCCATCCTTGGCTGCGTCAGCAATTGTAGTAGGATTTTGTTCCAAAAGTCGACTTCCCCTGAATGCTACTGTACGGAGAGGAAGTTTTGTCTCGAGAGCCGTGTGTGGGCGCGGGTTCACGTACAGATAAGCTATTAATAAGAGCCAAAAAACGTGGAGAGAGGTCTTTCTGCTCCTGTAGAGCCTTCCTCAATGCATCATTTTTGCTCCTCAAAAAGGCAAAGTCACGAATGGTGCACCCCTGGGGAGCCATCTCGCTATCCGAGTCGTCCGAATTAGACATATTTGCGCATTTTGTGAGGGGCTCGAGTTTATGCAAATATTGTGCAAATATTATTTTTGTTTTTTTTTTTCGTCTCTGGGAAAGATAGAGATGTCTCTTTGATTTGTAAGGTCTGTTTTATTATTCCTCTATAGAAATAGGCCATAGAAAAAGCCTTTTCTATGGTCAGATCCAAAAAGGTTTTCTGTGGTCGCGTCTGTCAGTGGGTAGTCAAGTAACAATAATATAGGGTCTGAAGATAGAAAAAATTAAGATTTTAAAAGGGCTAAAGCCCTATACTGGGTGTAGAACTTACCGAGATAACGCTCGATGATAATTCCCTACCTATTATTTCCTATTTAAAGTAAAAAATTGATAAAAAAAACGAGTTCTTTCCGTGAATTTTGATAAAAATTACCGGAGCAACTACGAATAGTGTTTAGCACAGATAAACTGAAACTGAACTCTTTCAGCACAAATAAAGTTTTTTGCCAAAACTTTTTGAAATCTTTGTTGTGCATAGCCGTAGCTTTGCTATCCATTCTTGCTTGATTTTCCGAGCGCTGACATTTTCGGAGAGCAATTTTAAAAGATTTTTTACTAGTTTTTCTTTCGTCTGCAATACGACCTTCCGTAGGCTTTCCGGCTTGGACCCAGCAAAGGAATGCATGCCTTGAATGGCGATACAGAGTTGATACTTGATTATTCCACCCTGGAACAATGTCATTTTTTTTTTGGGTCCTTTATTATTTAATGCTTTTATGGCGGAGTTTCTCAGTGTTTTCACGATAGTGTTGTAGATAGAATCTAGTTCCATTTTGTGAACTCTGTTATCACAGTTAAATCTCTGACACCTGGAGGTTTTATTTTAGGCAATAATTTTTCCGTCCAGGCGTTGTAAGTTTTTAGATCATTTTCGGACTTTGCCGCCCATTTTCCAAAATTTCTTGGTGGATTTTGTCTGTTAGATATAATAGGGATTAGATCCACATATATTTCGACATTTAGTGAGAGATGATCTGACCACGTCGACCACCATAGATATAATAATATCGCATTTCGTCATTACATTATATCATTGTTCACGCAGCTGCATGTATATGTGTTCCGATATATTATGAAAGTAGTAATATAATTTATCCAAAAATGGCATGCTTTTACGTTTTTAACGGGATTTTAATGAATCAGCAATACGCATTTTTGTCATATATTTATTTTTTCAATTGCTAAAAACTTGAATTAACAAGGTCGGGCTTATACAGAAAATGGAGTAGAAAAACACACTTTTCATGTTACGCCGTTCTGTTTGAGCTTAACTGAGATTTATAAAAAAATACTACATAGGTATGCGTATACCCTATGGAGATAATTTTTTTCAGATATTTCGTTACATTTTAGTTAGTTTAGCAATCTACTTAATCAATTTACCAATCGACTCCCGGTCCTAATTTTCCTTTCTGATGGTATAACTGATACTGGTGTCTTATCCTATGAAACGAAGGATGGAAGAAACCGGTAAGATGACAGAGAATATTATTATAATTGGGTTATGACTTTGGGAAAATTTCCTATAAAATAGTAGTCGGTGGAACGACTTTGACTTGATTTTTTGGCTGGTCTTGAACTTCATAATATTCAGTTTTATCATCAAAAGCACCATCAAAGTCGGAACTGCTAAGTATTGAAGTATTGAATTCCGTAAGTCTAAACTTAAACTTTAGGGTGCACAGTTTACACCCGCGCTGTGCAAGCGAGTTTCCTACAGAGCATCAGACCATCCCTTAAGTAGTTGAAGATTTCCTGTAAAATAGTTAAGAGAAGGGGAAGTAGAAGAAAAGATAGCTGAAGAGAGGGGTCCATTAAATTCATGTTCATTGTCAGCATCGAAAATATCCCATAACCACACCAACTGTCGGAGCCTTTAACAGACGATATTAGATTCCATATAAATGAAACAGAAACTGAGAGAGAGTATAGTAGAGATATCCGTTCCTGGCCGCAGATCGAACGTTATGTATTAAAATTCTTATGTTCCAGTATGAATTTTCATTCGTTCAAGTTATTCCAAGATTAAGCGCATTAAGATCGCAAGTATCTAATTTAACTTCGCTTAACTTTACCTAACTTTAAAATAAGCGTGAACTGTACTTTGCCGCTAGACGCGTAAACAAGGAATGAGACAAATGTATAACTTCATTAAATTATCGATAAACCTATTCTTCTTAACCTCCCACTCTGTATTTCACGCGGAAATTATGTATCCTCTCAAGGATATATTATAAAAATTAATACCTATTTAAAACTCATAATGTTTTAAATGACACGGTAAAAGAGTCTTACTGATCAACAACTAAAGAATGTCAATTCAAAAACATTTTGGGGGATGAAAAATTGGAAAGGTTTTATTATATAAATGGAAATATATCGAGAATGGGACTAAACGATAAGTTAATTTGATTATTCAATATACTAGGGTTATTATTTAGTGATTTTTTGATTTCAAGAGCTTCTAAGTTATCCAATCGTTTGCTTCTATTATAACGGTGAAGAATTTTAACCCCAAAAGGGGTAGAGTCTAGATATATTTCCAGTAAGCCGCTCTGTTATTGCTGGAATTCCCCCAATTACCCATCCCCCTTTGTTAAACCTCCCACTCAAACACCTAAATTATATTTTTTGTGTATATATCTGTCAATATTTTGTATCATAGGTTAGTTTTAATATTCTCCTGACGAAGGAAGGGTGCTTCCGAAACCGGTAGAGTACAATTAAAATTAGAGTAGTCCAAAACAAATTTATATCTTTTATTTTAAATTATGACGAGCCACAAAGTAAAAATGCTTATTACAAATATACGCTTTTAATAATTTGTTCCCTAACTTTCATTGCAAATCTCGGGCGGTGCCGGGTATACAAGCTAATTCAAAGTAATTGTGAGTTTTTTCTTTCTCTGATCTTTGAATCAATGTCTAAGAACAACAACCATGAAGGGCGGCAGCCAAATTCAATAAAAAAATAACAATTAAAAAAATTTACCCTCGCGTAGTAGCATTAGAAGTGCAATGAAAGTTAATTAGTGCGATGTAAGAAAGCAGGTAATTATTTAATGACATTACTTTGATACGTATGCAACATTGCGTTGAAACTGTTACTATGAGAAGCCAAAAAGTTTAATTTAGCTGCAGCCAACATACAGACAGCAGGCATCGGGCGGGAGGCAGCAGGTGCACTGCCTGGCGTAGTTCCCGCCCTCTCCGACTTCCCCAGTCACAGTCATCTACATCTGAAGCCCGGACTGCAGCTGCAGTCTGCAGTACTACCCGCCCACCGTGCGACAATCCGTATTTAGCCAGCTGCACAATCAATAATATTATTGTTATTGGATTAGGCTAAATTAGTGGTAGTCGGTATCAAAGCAGAGCAAATAATAATAATCCATCCGAGCTACGAAATCAATGCTGAAAGAATTATAAAGAACTCGTTTCAATCAAACTGTTTCTTGTGAGTTCGACTCGCTTTACTTACTTCCAGAGAAGTATAAATAAGTCGCATAGCTCTGAGACAGTGGAACAGTGAGGTGTTTGTTAGAAAGCGAAGATGTGGCATATTTATGAGAGGTGGTAAGTATTTAACTGTATGTGTTGACTAATGTTTATTAATTACAGCTAAATCAAAAGTATTTCAATGATGTGAAAATATCTTATAAATACGCAAGGAGCCGAATCTTCTATTTGGATTTTTTTTTATATTATGGATTAAAAAATGAAGTGCATGTCAAAAGATATTGCTTGCTGTGAAAGCATTTTCGTTTGAAAAAAAATGTTTATAATTTAAAGTTTTTTATTTACTCTATAATATTATTGACCAAGCGTAGCGCCGTACTGTTTTGAATCGATCACTTTGCTTTTCATCTTGTACCATGATTTCTTGGTGTAATATTTCTGAAAAGGTGTGTAAGACATACATCTCATGTGTAGTACAAAATTAAGTAAGGAAATTTGAAATTAAAGAGCTGTGTGTAATGCTAAGAACAAATTTATTGAGGTTATTTTCCATAATTCTTTATCATCCATTAAATTACAAAATTAATCAAGTTAGTTGGCAAGAGACTCTACATTTACTATGAATATCAGGGCATGTTCAGATCGTTAAACTAAATCTGACTAGTGATGCGAATTTACAATTTGAATATGCTAATCTGTGGGTATAAAAAAATTAAAAGGTTAAAGTTTCAAATCTCAAATAGCAATCTTACTTTAAATACATAGGGCGCCAGTTCTTCCTAATTATCATATGAAGAACAAATTTATAATTATAGTAAACCATATTGTGAATTCTAAAATAACATGATGACAATCGCTCACGTGTTTCTAATGGCGCAAAACCTCTTGGGAATCCGTTCCGTGATGCACACCCTGACAGCTCTCCCACCTCTCTCTAAAACTCTCGAAATCTATGATTATGTACTCGGCCGTCGCTGTGTTCATAACTGCACGCTTGTTAAATTATTAAGTTCTTCTCAAGCGCTTGACACCGGGGCGAAGAGTTTCAAACCGTTAAAATCTGTTCGCAAATTTATTTGTTTGCTCAGTGTCTGGTAAATCCTGTTACGAGGTATGCTTGTTTGATAGTTTTCAAGTAAAGTCAGAATAGTCAACATTGCGCAAAGTCTATTGTTCACATAACTACTAGTTTGATGTAATTCAATTTAAAAAAAACATCAAAATGGACTTCTACAAAATAAACTCAATAAACTTACCAACCGTCACCGGTAACCGTCAGTCTACAGGCCGTCAGACTACATACAACTACTGCCAAGGCTCAACCAGGGGGACCGTCTGCAGCGTCAACGTCAACAAAACAAAGGGACCATCCGAAAATCAAAATTAGATTCAATAATCCTAAATTACGTGAGCTTTTGCTCTCTAAGAAAAGAGAAGTCAAATACAAAACATCCCCAGGGCTAAACTCAAAAATCTACATCAGTGAAATCCTGTCACCATATCTAAAGGAACTACTATGGAAAACAAAACAACAAGCCATCACAAAGGGATATGCATTTGTATGGACCAAAGATGGAAAGGTTATGGCGCGGAAAGCCGAAAAAGATAAAATAATTTATATTAAACACTCCGATGATATAATAAAGATGATCTGAATTTACTATCCCAAAATCGTGCACATCCATCCGATAATTTTAATCTTACCATGGCTAAACAATTAAAAATATTACACCAAAACATACGCAGTATCTCAAAAAATTTTGACAATTTCACTGTCGTACTTCAACAATTGGAGACAGAATTTGACGTGATAATTCTCACAGAATGTTGGCTAGATAAAATCTTCACACCAATACAATTACCTAATTATACGGTCACTCACTCCAAAAATATTAAAAATCAAAATGACGGTATTGTAATTTACTGCAAAAAACATCTACATTCAACTTTAACGGAGGTAGATATCACAGACAAACGGCTTTGAAATAATCATAAATAATGACATATGTATTTTAGCTATGTATCGATCACCTTCTATAAAAAACATATTTCCCTTTCTGAGGTCCCTAGACAGTCAACTTATCAAAATGAAAAAACAAAAAATATCTGATTAATAGGAGATATGAATATAAACATTTTAGAAATTAAAAAACATCCACAAAGTGAC
This sequence comes from Hesperophylax consimilis, assembly GCF_061612785.1. Classification (NCBI taxonomy): domain Eukaryota; kingdom Metazoa; phylum Arthropoda; class Insecta; order Trichoptera; family Limnephilidae; genus Hesperophylax; species Hesperophylax consimilis. The sequence continues at coordinate 593,451 of NC_142841.1, read as the reverse complement.
GATTACTTAAACCTTTTGTCATTCCATGTACTCTTTAGCACCATATATGAACCCACAAGAGTCAACTTTAAACAAAATAACCTATTACCCACGCAAACTTGTATTATGTTAAAAATAAAAAGATCATACAAATCCACAATCCATCACTCGACAATTACAGAATAATAATAATAATAATAACATAACATTTATATAGCGCAGTTTTGTGTTGTTTCACTACAAGTGCGCTTAACTATAATAAACTTAAAATAAAATTTCCTATTGTGTTCCTTTTAAAAAAAATTAATTACATAATATGAAATAAAGAATAAACGGTTTACACAAAAGCAGAGAATAAAATTTAACAATAACAGTGCTATTTTAGTAGAGGATAACAATAAAAGACAGTGACAGTGCACGAAAAATAAGATCTTTAAAATTAAAATATTATATAAAACAGGAAAACATTAAAATATTATATAATAGGTGGACATTAAACATAAAAGTACAATAAGGAGGAAACCGAAACCAAACAATTACCGGAAAACTTCAAAACCTGGCTTTTTATAGTATATTAAAAAAGAAGCTTAGATTCATGAGAATATAAATGATTTTAAATTATTAAATATGATTTTTTGAATAATTTTGTTTTTAAAACCCGTTTAAATTCAGCCAAATTTTGTATATTGGTAAGGGCTGGGGGAAGTTTATTCCAAATGACCACTATACACTTATCCTGGAAATAAACACTACAAACAATTCACAAGAAATACACTCCAAAACCACAAAAACCCACAATACAACTGATATTTTAAAACTAAATGACATACTACTTGATAAAAAATGGGAAGAACTCGTAGAAAATAATAAAATTAATGAAGCATGGTCACTTTTTATAGAATGTATTCAAGACGAATTTAAAAAAAATACCATCACGTCCGAAAAAAGTTCTCCAACTAAACATAAACTTCTAAAACCGTGGATATCAAAAGGACTCATAACAAGTTTCAGTAAAAGAGACAAACTCCACAAACAATGCAAATCTAACCCATATGACATCTATCTCATAAATTTCTATAAACGATATCGAAACTTATGCACAAGACTTGCACGTATATCGAAAGAAATATATTATAAAAACAAATTAGATAAATGCAACAAGGACCCCAAAAAAATTTGGCAAATCCTAAAAGAAATATCCCACACATCTTCAAAGAAAAGCGATTCCATAACCGAGATTAAAATAGATAACGAGATTATTAAGACATCAGAACAACCACTAAAAGTATGTAATTTTGTGAATAACTATTTCGCTAACGTCGGCAAGGTATTAGCAAACAGAATCACTACAAATGACGATATCCCAGAATTCTCAAACCACTATACACACACTAGTGTTTCTTCCTTTAAAATTCCATACATTACCCAAATACAAACACTAAAACTTATAAACGAACTAAAAAACACAAACTCTCAGGGTAGCGACAAAATATCACCGATGACACTAAAAATAATAAAGTCAGCACTTTTTTTTTAGTTTTTTTTTTTTTTTTATAGTGAATACCTCACAAGAGTCCCAACTGCTCCCGTCTGGAGCCAGTGAGACTATGGCATCCCCAATTGGGGGATGTTGTGAGGCTGAAGGTAAGTGGGGAAGGAAAAGAGGAAGGTGGGGAAGTACCTGGCTATTCAGATCTAGTCACTAAACACGGCTTAAGCCATTTGGAGCAACGTTTCAATTCTGAATGGTGGTCTTACACCAGGGCGATACTGGTAGTATCTTCCACTCTGGAACGTGCCGCAAATATACTATATATTATATATTATTTTAATTAATTAATTGTGAAATAACACAAATTAATCAAATAAAATTTATTTGCGCACGCCGGGTTCGAACCCGCGACCTTCGGAATGGCAGTCCAATGCGTTACCACTGAACTATGCCGGCCGTCAGACTTCTTATCCCACTTACTATACTTATGAATCGGTCCATTAAAGAATGAGTGTTCCCAACCCAACTATTTTGAAAACGGGCAAAGTAATTCCAATCCACAAAAAAGGAAACAAGGAAGAAATTAATAATTACAGACCAATTACAATTCTAAACACGCTTTCAAAAATTCTCGAGAAACATATCAAAAACCACCTTTTAATTTTTCTTAACAAAAACAATATACTATCACCAAATCAATTTGGATTCAGGGAAAATATGAGTACCTCACATGCCATAGCCTCAGTAACAGACTTCCTCAAAACAAATATAGATCAGGGTAAAAAATGCCTTGGAATATTCCTAGACCTGGCAAAAGCGTTTGACACAATTCACCACCAAAACCTGTTCAAAAAACTTAAATATTTCGGAATCACGGGAACAGAACTCAAATTAATTGAAAGCTACATAGAAAATCGCACCCAATATACCTCAATAGAAAACACATGTAGTGACAAGTAACAAGTATCCTACGGAGTACCACAAGGCAGCGTACTTGGCCCAATCCTATTTCTTATTTATATTAACGATCTATGTCACCTCCATTTGGAGATCTATTTAGACGGGGAAATTATAAGCTTTGCTGATGATACTGTGTTACTTTTTAAGGCCACTGACTCGAACACACTAATCACAAAAGCTGAAGTTGGCCTAAATATCACAAAAAATGGCTTGACTCTAACTTATTAACTTTAAATATAGATAAGACTAAATTCATAACCTTTAGCATAAACTCGAGAGGCCAACCCGCTAAATACATCTACCTTAAAATACATTCCTGTCACTCAGCGAGCACCCCGTGCAATTGTCCTCCAATCACACAAACCGAAAATATCAAATATCTTGGTATATACTTCGACCGATATTTAAAATGGGACAGACATATTGAATCGGTTAAAGGAAAGATAAACAAGTTGATTTATTTTTTCAAAAACGTGAGAAATATACTGAACATATTTGATATTAAGAATATTATATACCTCGCAATAGCACAATCTATAATGGAATACGGCATTATTGCCTGGGGCTATGCCAGTAAAAAATACATAGACACACTTTATAAAGCTCAGAAAACCTTAATAAAAGTAATACTTAAAGTACCAATACTAATACCCACTTCAACCATATTTAAACAATTCCCAGTGTTGAAGATCCAAAAACTATATTCAAAACAAATACTTACTTTCCTTTACAAGAACCTAAATACATTTAAAACTTCACAAACTTCTCGCAATACCAGAACAAGACATGCACACCAACTACTAATACCAAAAACCAACACATCCTTTGGACAAAAACACTACAGATTCCAGGCTATAAAACTATTCAATTCACTTCCAACACAATATAAAACATCTAATCTTACAGAATACAAAAAACACATATGGAACTGGCTACAATCCTGTTAATATTTAATTTTTTATATTTCACTTTTTTGGAATAACTATGGAAAAACTACTGTTATAACTATGGAAAAATCGATTTTATATTTTAATTTTTAATGTTTCTCTTTGTAACCAACTCCACTGTATTGTTTTAGAATTATATATCTTTACAATTGAACAAGTCCTCCACAACACAGGCGAACTCCTAGCGTGGAGGACAATATACTATACCATTGTTTAACAAATATATTAAAGAATAAATAAAAAAATTAAAAAAAACTTAAAACAATAAAAAAAAAATTGTTTGTCAAAAAAAAATGCAGTTCAAATATAAAGAATATAAAAAAATGTTTTCTACTAAGGTATCCTGCTTTATCGCATTCTTCGAATCCAAAATGACAATCTTTTTGCGACACCTCGCTTATTGCCGTTTTCAACGTTAAGCTGCGTCCCGTTCAGTTGTTTAATAACCTCTCCGGTAGAAACCGCGCTTCAACTTGCTGTTTGCTTATTAATATTGTTCAGTATTTAGGAATAATAAAAATGGGCTCTCAAACTGTGGGATTCACACTGTCACAGATGTTAATTTTTGTTGAGCATTACCTAATAGTTTCTTAATTCCATAGAATTAGTATCAACTTAGAAATTTAAGATGAAAGTCCATAATGATATCATTAAAAACATTTGTATCGGTTACGTATATTTGTGTCTGTAACTCTGGTTAAATGAACTCTAGAACATTGATTTTCAAAATGAAACTTATAATGGGAACAAGCTATACAGTAGATACCACGATTTTATTTTTTTAATTTTATTTGTTTAATATTTTTACAGATGTTGTAATATTGCATGGTTATTGTTTTTGTGTTAACTTCGTGGAACTAAATTTTACAAAACGCTGCCTTAGTTCTTGTATGTTCAATAGACCATTTAGCAAATTTTACAGGAGACGTTTTTTTTGTTTTTACAGGCAAATTCTAAAAAATTCTCGATTTTGGTCATTTCGTTTAATACATATGTGTAACAGGAAATTATTAAAGATCATTTTTCGAAGATTAAAGCTATATTAAGCCCATATTATGACTTTAAAGGTGGACGTTGAACATGGCTTGAAAATGATGAATGATTATTTTGGATATTGAACATATTGTCTGGAGATTGAACAATTCGGCTCCCATAAGTTTGAGGTATTTTTTGTTCAATTAGCCAATTAGTGGTAAATTGTATATACAGGGTGATTTTCAGATTTCAAATACTTTACTTTTATTTTAGTTAGTAGTTGACTTAAAGTATTACTTTAAAATAATACAAACTTCAGTCCTTCAGTCCTTGAGTTGATTTTTCACAAAAACTGCGCTATATAAATCATCCAATATTTTGGAAGTTTGAAAACAATGCACAAGTACAAAGGTACCTACCGCTAATATACTACTATCGGTTGTCGGTGCAATCGTGATGTGAAATATTCTTACATCGTACGTATTACGGCCTCCGTGGTCTAGGAGTACTATTGACTAGAAATCCGGAGGTCGCGGATTCAAATCCCGGCGTGCGCAAGTAAATGTTATTTCACAAATTATTCATTTAAAATAACATATAGTCTATTTGCGACATGTTCCAGAGAGGAAGATATGGTGTAAAGACCACCATAAGAATTGAAATGGCTTTAGCCGTGTTTGGTGATCAGATCTGAATAGATACTCACATACCATCTCTATTCTCCTTCATCCTCCTTCCTCTCTTTCTCATCTCCATCTCCTTCCCCTCCACACTACCTTCAGCCTCACAATATACTAATTTACCCCAATTGGGGATTCCATAGTCTCACTGGCTCCAGATGGTTGGGAGCAGTTGAGACTGTGTGCGGTATTCCATAAAAAAATCCCGAGTGATGCGTAAAATTATTGAAGTTCAATTTCAGTTTTCAGTTGGATATTTGTTTTTTTTTTTATTGTTTCGTTACCTACATTTGATAAATGTAATTTTTAAAGTTTACTTACTTTAGAATAAAAAAATTTCTTTCGGAAGGTCTTATTTGCCGTGAGCTTATTATTTATGTTGATTATCGTGAATAAAATATTATTTTTTTAAATACTTTAAGCTCTTAAAATCCTAAAATTATAATATCCCGCGATTTGGGTTATGGGTGTGCGCTATTTAACATTACATTTATTGTTGTTAGTCGTTTGCCTAGTTGGTTTTATTGTAGTTCCTACATAAGAATATGTTTATTGTTTTTATGTGACTAAAAAAAACAAGAAATCAGAAACTTTTGAATGAATTCAAAATTTAAATATTTGGATTTCGTTTTCATCAGCGATCTCAGCAGTGATAACGGACAAAATATGTGTTGTAGATGTCTTTCAATCAGACTATGAGGACAGTCGACTTTTTGCACATTTCCATGTCCTGGCTCTTTTGTTGTATTTCTTGAATAAAAATAAGTTTTAATGCACTAATATAAATTATTAATACTCATTTTATGTAAAAGTCCTAAGTTTGTAAATAAATAATTGAATAAATAAATAATAAATTAAGCATCCTGTATATTTGCCAAGCAAATTCAAGAAGTACATGTAAAATATGATGAAGAAGCCTGTAAATGACATAATTTTAAGACTTAGGCTTTCTATTTTAGCTACTGTTCTTAGGTTTATTGATTCTGGAGTCGGTGAAGTCATTTTTTAGTTCAATAACAGTATATATTCGCAATTAAACGTATTTGTAGTGGAATTTCGATGTTAGAAAACAACTAAAAATCAACATGGCCTCACATTTTAACTAGCCGGCTCCTGATTGGTTGACAGTGGAGATTGAACATTCAAGACCTCAACGTTTGGCGGGATGTTGAACAAATATCTATGAACTTTTAAAAAATATTATATTCATAACTTTGAGTGTTTGAATGTTCAATATCCAGGAGATTGAACAAATAACAACTGAAACATTATTCCGTGAGTGGATAATGGCATTCGAAAAATGCTTAAAATGTCACTTAAAAACCAAAAAATATGTTTTTTTTGAGCTTCATTAATGCGCAATAGACTAATGAACATATTGGCATTCATAACTCAGTTTTGCGAAAAAAGGTCTATTGAACATACAAGAACTAGGACAGCGAAAAAGTAATATTTTATGTTTGCTAACGGTGTTCATTCGGAAGGTAAATAATTTCTGATCGTCTATAAAATTGAAGATATTTGTGTTTGCAAGGCAATGATCTTGAGGCAAATATGATTTTATAAATGCTTTCAGCTTTACAAATACTACCATTATAATTAAAATAAAATTGTTGAATTACTTTTTTTTTTAAATCATTCATGAATTTCATTGGAATTCAATAGATTTCAAATTACAAATTAAAAACTATGTGTATTTTATTTTATTTATTTTTTTGGTAAAATATTTTTTACATTTCAGAGTTTTCCAGTAATGTTGGCCTCACTGGGTTGCTTACCCGTGCTGAGGCCTATTATAAAGTATATATACAGGGTGTCCGGAAACTCGTAGTACAAGCGGGAAACTGGTGAATCTACATCACATTTGGAGTCGATTTTGTAGTATATTTTTTTATTATTTGAGCTTTCGTTATCGAGTAAATCGAGTTTGAAGTTGATTTTTTATTTTTTTAATTTTTTTTTTTAATCAAATTCTTATAAATTATTACTGAAGATCAAAGTACCCAACTAATTAAAACTATTTGAAAGTAAAACAAATGAAGAAACTCGGATTTGAAGCATTATTTTGAAATCACCCTTCATTTAACCCGGTTTAATCATAAAATATTTCTGCTCTGCAGGGTTAAAACATCTGTTATTCAACCCTAAACACCAGAAAAAACTTTAACCCTAAAATAGGCGAAAAATATTTTTTTTTGGTTTTGTTTTTTTTTTTTGAAAATGCTCATATCAAAAAACTTTATGTTTTTTTGGGTTCCCCATGTGGTGTAGATTCTCCAGTTTCCCGCTTGTACTACGAGTTTCCGGACACCGTGTATAAAAAAATTGTTTGCTTTTTACACTGGCGGAAAAATCATAAAATATTATTTGTTCCTGTATTGTCTGCTACAAAGAATAAGAGGTTTATTTGAAATTGAGTTTTGCAAAATATACATAGAAAACAAAAGCCTACCACTTAATAAAAACAAAAGCCAAAATAAATCATTTACTTCAACGACCATCCTGGCAGCGGGTCCTGGGTTCGAAATCAATTTAAAAATCAAATCGAAGGTTGACATGGTTTCAGCAATGAATAAATCTTTCTTACTTACCTACTGCGCGGTCTTTTTCAAATAAAACATTATTTTGAATTTGACTCCAAAATACATAACCAACAGAACAGTTTTAAAAATAAAAATTTAGGGTTGTGTGTACACGTAGCAAAAAATCCCTCGGGTATTTTAGTATTTAATATAACATTTATATGGTTTACATGTAAATACAGGGGTACATTTTCTTTGAAGATAAAAAAAATATAAATTACGTTACACAAAAAAATAACGATAAATGAAATGAAAACAACAAAATAACAAAAAACGTGATATTTTTGGTGAAAATTTTAAGCCAAACCAAAAAAATATTTTACCTTCTAAAATTTAGAAAAAAAAGATTTTTAATAGTATAAAAACATTGTGCAACCAAGAACAAACACCAATGCATGAATGTATGGCATTGCCCAATCGATATAAGTAAATACAAACACCATGGTATGAATCTATGGCATTGCACAATCGATGTAAGTAAATACAAACAGCAGAGCATGAATGTATGGCATTGCACAATCGACGTAAGTACTACAGACTAATACTACTTTTAATCCCAGATAAGGTTGACAAAATCAATTTTCTCACATTGGCAGTTAGATATTATTTTTCTATGGATGCATTCAAAGTTATGTGCGGTTAGTTTGGGAATATTCCACATTTTTAAACTTGGTGATCTGATATACATGCAGTTTGTTTTTTTTTTACATTTATAACCAGTTTCCTCACCACCTAGGATTCTTGCTGCAGAGTCTCCATATTTTATCTTCGTGTCACCTGTTCCTGTACTTCATTTTACTTAACATAACTTCACTTTATTTTTGTAATATTTATATTTTTTGTAATACCTGCATCAACTGTAAAGCGCCCCTGAGGTGCTATCTCAGAAAATGGGTGCTATACAAATTGTCCAATATATAAATAAATAACTGTAAAGAATCCTTGAGGTGATGTCTCACAAGAGAAGCGCTATATAAATTAGCCAAGAATAAATAAATAAAATGATAATAAAATCAAAACTTACCCCTCCAAACAATTGTTCCAAGAAAGTGAAATTTTGGATCTAAAATCCAAACCGTTCTACACAAAGACATGACGTCTGTGTATGTGCAGTACCTCGCTGCAAAACCAGATTAGCCCAAGGACGTATTAATAATATTGCCCCTAAAATGTACAATTCACTACAGACAACCTTTGAAGAGACTCGGTTGAATCAAAACATTAACCATTATTCCATAAACATTTTCAGGGTCCCCTCCAGTCACGAACCAGCACAACAGCAGTTGCGGGTTTTTTTCACTCGCTGATAGGGCAGCCCACCCTAAGTCGTGAGCCTGAAGGTCGGGCCCCTGTACTATCGAGCGGCCCGGACAGCGGTAACCGGTTGTAAAGGGTCTCCCTCAACCAGCATCTCCCAACCGGCCCGCCACGCAGAAAGTGGGCCGACGCACCCCCCACCAAGACCTGGGCAAACCTTAACCCATGAACCCGGGCACCCCTGCTAAGTCACCAAACGTAGCGAACCACTTTGGGTGACCTGTGGCAGAGGTGTTGGTCATCCATTAAATGGTTCCCAGGGCGGCGGTACCCATTCCCGCCTACCAAATTAAAAAAAGTCTAGCTGGTATGGAGACGCACGGACATCATATTTGAGTAGTAACTCATTTACTCCCTCATCAAAGAAGTTAGCAAAATTTTCTGCAACTTCATCCGTCGGTTTGGTCTTCAAGAAGTATTTAGATATAACTACGTCACAACTGGATTTGTTTTTTCTTCCTTATATTTTGTTTATTTCGTTCCACGTTGTTTTTATATCCTTAAAACAATTATTGAATTTGTTATTGAAGTATGTTTTTTTTTGCATCTAATATTTGCTTATTTAGATTATTTCTGTATTTTTTGTAGTCTTTTTCATATTTCTTGTTTGTTGGCATGTTTTTCCATTTTCCCCATAATTTATCCCCTGTTTGTATATTTTCTATGCGAATATCGTTCATCCAACTTTTTTGATTATGGCGATACGTATTTTTTACTAATTTTGCTATACTACTTTTTTTTGGATTTTTTAAAGTGTGATTTAATGTCTTGATATATGATATCCGGATCAGTGTGAATTTGAATTGAGTTCCAATCAGTTTTTGTATTCATTTATCCAACTTTTTTTCCAGATAGTATAGTGTTGTATTCATGGTGCGATATTTTGCTTTTTTCCTTAGTATAAAGGTATACAGACACGGCAGTTATATAATGATCTGCTATCCTTGTTTGACATACGCATGAGTTGATTTCACACTTTTCTTTTTCTCTAATATATATGTGATCCAGACACGTCGCAGTTGTGTAGGTATTTACCACCGCTTCTCTCGTAATTCATATATACATTTCACTAGACCGTAATTAGTCATTAAATTTTCGTATTGCAGAATTATTGAGTCGTGTTTATTTAATAGGTTTAAGTTAATGTCTCCAAGTATCAAGACGGTTTCCTTAGTATCAATGTTTCGTATTATATTTTCGAGCTGTTGTAGGAAGGTTTTTTTGTTCGTATTCGGGGGTCGATATAATGCAAATAGATGTATGCGTTTGTGTTTGTTTAGGGAGAAGGTTCCGTAGACGCACTCGAATGTAGTAGCTTTTATATTTTTTTTTTTGGAATATATGCTTTTCTTTAATATAAACCATAATCCCGCCTCCCGATCTTTTTGTTCGGCAATAATAGAATGAGTTAAATCCTGATATTTTTTTATAGATTCACACTGTTTTCGTCTGTCAAGGTTTCACAGAGTGTTATAATATCAATGTTATTTAGTTGACTATAAATACTTAGTAAGAATGTATTCCAGTACTTGTAGAAAGACCTAATGTTCAAATTAACGACAGTTATTGCTTTATCGCCTTTTTTTATTTTTTTTTTATAGTGAATACCTCACAAGAGTCCCAATTGCTCCCGTCTGGAGCCAGTGAGACTATGGCATCCCCAATTGGGGGATGTTGTGAGGCTGAAGGTAAGTGGAGAAGGGAAAGAGGAAGGTGGGGAAGTACCTGGCTATTCAGATCTAGTCACTAAACACGGCTAAAGCCATTTGGAGCAACGTTTCAATTCTGAATGGTGGTCTTACACCAGGGCGATACTGGTAGTATCTTCCACTCTGGAACGTGCCGCAAATATACTATATATTATTTTAATTAATTAATTGTGAAAAAACACAAATTAATCAAATAAAATTTATTTGCGCACGCCGGGTTCGAACCCGCGACCTTCGGAATGGCAGTCCAATGCGTTACCACTGGACTATGCCTGTTTCATGTTTGAATTGGGTCCAGTTTTCGAACTTTTGAATCCGTTCATATTCTATATCTGAGGTCTAAAAATCAATATAAGACGCCATAGTCAATTTTAGCTAAGTCCTTTTGAAGGGCTGCGTTGTAATCCGGACAGTGCCTATCTCTGGACGGGTGGTTTGCGGGCTTGTGAAATCTCGTGCATGTCGCGCAGACTGGCTCCGCTGTAGCAGAAGGGCATGTCTCACGGGTATGTCCTTCCCGGGCACAGTGCCCACATCTCGTCGTCTCTTTGCAGAACTTGTAAGAATGTTCTATCATCTGACACTTTGAGCACACAGTTAATCCAATAAAATCACGAACACTGTAAACTATCCAATCAACAAATACGCGTCCTTGCTTTACCAGTGCATGTCTCCGGTATATGGGGACCACGTTGATTCTATGGCATGCAGGTCCAGTTCGAGGGCCAGCTAGATGACTAAGCTTACATTTTTTATGGTTTCATTTGTCTCCTCGATATTTTGTATTCCATTTAGGGCACACTCAAGAAAAGTTTCATCTGACAACTCCCTTGGAACGTTAAAGAAGATGACCCTTGGTAGCCTTTTTGTTGTGGGTCGGGTGCTCCAAGTCGCAGATTCAGTTACTATTACTTAGTTTCTCTTGTTCCGCAGCACTAGCCGTATGGATGATTTTTTACTCCGGTAATTCTTACTTCTAGCTGGGATGGCTTCAGTGCTTCCCTGATTATTTTCTTTGTTTCTTCGCTATCTCCCACCGATGGTAATTTTGGAAAGAAACAGACGGATGGCCTCGGTTTTCCTATGGGGACGTCCAAACGCGATAATGGTGGAGGTAAGTTAACTTTTTTACTCGCAACCTCTGCAAAAGAGAGAATCGCTTCCGTAGCATCTGACACTCTTTTCATCACTGGTCCTAGGTCTAATTCTAGCGGAATAATTTTGGATTGGAGTAACTTTTTATCTTGTTTTACCACCATCTTTTCTGCTAGCATAACTTTATTTTGCGCTTTTGCTAAGTCGAGTTCACCTCGGAGAGTTTCTCTCTCCAAAATAAGTTGTCCAACAGATCCCAGGACGCATGCTATATTACTGGCAATCTTCAGCTGTTGTTCCTTGGAAACCTTTGTATTTCCCAAAGTATCTTGTAAAGTTTTCAGGGCATTTTGAGTTTCTTTTAAAATTCCTCGTGAGTTCAAGGGGATGAGGTAGTTCTCATCATCAGAAGCTCCAGATTGCGACATTGTTTTTGAATTTATATTGAAGACAGTTTCGATTGTAAACAATAGGTATCACAGATTTGCAGCACAATTGCAACCAATAGGAGCCTTGATAAGTGAGCTCATAATTAATCGTTCAATCCGCGCATTTGATACGTTGTACACAACACTTCGGTTTGGTAGACAGTGAGATCAATTTTTAATTTAAAAAAAAAAAAAATTATTTTAAGAAAGCAAGACAAAAATATATATAACAGTAAATAGTAAAATAAAATACAGAAAAAAAAAACAGAAAAGTTCCAATAAACTACTTTTCAGTAGTTTGTCGATGGCAAACTTTTCACTTAAAAAATATTATAAAAAGATTAAATTTTATTTTACCTAATGACAACAGTGATAACAATAAAAAAAAACAATTTGTTTTAAAAATATAAAAACGTATACACAACAGTGATAGTATCTACCTATAGTCTGTATAAGACTCTAATACAAACTCTTTCTTTCAGCGAGCCAATTTTCAGCATAATATTTGTTTTTACATTTGTACATTTTTTTATTTCAGCAGGTAACATATTTAAGCAACTAGGTATCATGTAGTCCAGTGTTCTTTGTCCATATTTGTTTAACTGCTTAGGTACAATTAGTCCTTCATTTAACGTAAAACGAGTGTTGTAAGTGTGGTGTCCAGTGTCCAGTATATGTATGTATATAGGGCTATTCATATGCTGAAATATAATTTTATACCACAGAATTGATCTTACTAAGAAAATTTTAAGATTCTGATAAAGGTATGGAACATTATGCCTTTGTTTGTATAAACTTTTATGAGCTAATAATTTAACTAGTGAATTTTGAACTGATTGAACATGGTTTATATTTGTTTTATATGAGTCCCCAAGCTGTGATTCCATACCTTATAATAGATTCAGCTAGCGATAAATAAATTATTATAAGTGTACGTATTGAAACATAGAATTTTAATTGATATAATCTATTAACAATAGATCTCAGACGTTCACAGACTTTATTTATTTGTAAGTCCCATTTGAAAAAAAAATCAATAATAAAACCTAAATATACATACTCTGTGACCAGTTCAATATTTTCATATGTACATATTGCAGGAATACCAACATGTAAGCAATTTAAAGTGTGTGTCTTTGTTTCAGGTGTAATAATATTTGCCTTAGCAATTTAGTTTTTTTGCATTTATAATTAAACAAGAGTTGTGAGACCATTTCAAAAGTTTAATGTTATCTTTTTGTAAAAGTTCAATACATAATTGCAAATCACTGCGAGAAATCACCAATGCAGTATCGTCCGCATATACAAAGTGTTTTACATGTTTAAAAATGTACTTAATAAAAGATACATAAATAATGTATAAAATTGGGCCTAATATGGAACCTTGTGGAACGCCAGCTTCTTCTTCTTTCGTATGGTGGGGGGTCAGAGGGGGACATCTAGATCTGCGAGCCATTTTAGGGCCTCAGGCGTCGCCATGTGAACCTCATAAATCCCGCCGGGGAATGAATGGAGCGGGCATTCGTTGACCACATGTTCGGTAGTCTGCACCGCACCACATTCACACATCGCCGACTCTTTAAGGCCCCATCTGTGCATCATGTGGGCACAGCGGCTATGGGAGCACCTTAACCTATTGATGGCGGACCAGGTTTTGCGAGGCAGTGAGAACCCAGGCTGTCTCTCGGTGGGGTCATGTATGAGATGGGCATTTCCCACGTTGGCCGTTTGCCACTCAAGTTTCCACCTATCTTCTGGGGTGAGAGGTAGTCGGAGGAGCCTCTCTCCTTCCGCCCAGAAGGGCTTTCGGGACTTCAAGCGGCATGCCGGGTGGGAGACGACATCTTCGTGTAGAGGTATTGCGCTTTTTTGCAGCGCCTTCTTGTATTCCCTCAGTGTTGCAATTTCTCGCCTGATGTTTGGCGGGGTTATGTTTGCAAGTACGGGGAGCCAAGGGAGAGGAGTAGATTTTAAAGTCCCGCTGATGGTTCGCATTGTGGCATTAAGCTGAACGTCTACCATGGAAGTGTGGGCGCTTCTAGCCCATACTGGAGCACAGTATTCAGCCGTTGAGAAAACCAGGGCAATGGATGCTGTTCTGAGCGTGTTGGCGTCGCATCCCCAGCTAGTTCCAGCTAGCTTATTAACTAAGTTAAGCCTTGTCCTGGTTTTTTTACCCACTGTTTCCATGTGTTGCCGGTAGTTCAAGCTCCTGTCCAAAGTAACTCCGAGATAGCGGGGGTGGGGGTCATGGTAAATATTTTTTCCATCAAACTGAACACAGAGTTTGGCATCCGCTTGTGAATTGCTAAGATGAAAAGCTGTCGCAACTGTTTTCGACCCATTTGGCTTTAGTCGCCAATTGAGGAAATATTCTTCCAAAGCCTTTAGGTCAGAATTGAGGATATCTTCTGCTGCTTTAAGGGTTTTGGCTTGAGCTGTGACGGCGATGTCATCTGCGTAAGCAAATTTTCTGCCTTCAGTGTGAGGGATGTCTCGAGTGTAGATGTTAAATAGCGATGGGGCCAGCACTGAGCCCTGGGCAAGGCCATTATTGAGGGGTATTTTTTTGCTTTTTCGCCCTCCTAGAAAAACCCTGAAGGTACGGCCAGTTAGCAGTTGCTCAATGAGTCGTACTGTGTTGCCATCCTCTATGGTGTCGTACAGTTTAACAAGGAAGCCTTTGTGCCACACCGTGTCGTAGGCCGCAGAGAGATCAATGAACGCTGCCGCAGTCTTCAGCCGTTTCTGGAAACCAGATTCAATGTGTGTTGTCAGTGCTAACACCTGATCGCAGCAGTTACGGCCTGGTCTGAAGCCAGCTTGCTCTTGTGGGACCACTTTCTCCAAAATTGGAACGCCAGCTAATATTTTCCTTTGTTTAATTAAGGTGTTTAAAAGTTTTATTTTCATGCATCGGTTGTTCAAGTAATTTTCAAAGAGTTTTAGAAGTTTCCCTCTTATTCCTATGATTTCTAATATTTTCAATAATTTTTTATGATTAATGGTGTCAAATGCCTTGGAATAATCTATAAATAAGACTCATACATAATTTTTACTATTAAATTCATTATTTATTAGGCTGGCAAACTTCTGAATTAGCATTTCAGTGCCCTTTTTTTCTGGAAGCCGTATTGATTTTTATCAATAATAAAAAAATCTTCTAAATATTTAATCAATTTCAGCTGAATGTATTTTTCAGGGATTTTTTGAGGAGTGATGGCAAAATACTAATCGGTCTATAATTACCCAATACATTGTGATCACCGCCTTTATAAATGGGTCGGATGATACAACATTTTAAGTCATCTGGAATTTTTGCCTCAAATAAGATTCTATTAACAAAATGGGTTATAATTGGACCTAAGGTAGGGATGTGTTTTTTAATATCGCTCATTCTGAAACTATCAATTCCAGGAGAAGAGTTTTTAAGTTGTCTTACAATGCTTTCTATATCAGCAATTTCGGCCCTTGGTAGGTACATACTTTGAGGCATCTCCTCTGGTTCAAACCTAGTTGTCTTGTAATTACATTTATGTAACATATTGCAAACACTATCAGAGAAATAATTAACAAAATCATTATTTACATTTTCTTTGGTCTGATCTTTCATCAAATATTTGGAGACAACTTGGTCACAATTATTTTTACATTTCTTTCCTAAAATTTGATTACGCTCGTCCCATGTTTTTTTTTGAATCTTGAAAAAGGTTTTTGAATTTATCATTATAGTACGTATTTTTTAATTTAAGTAACAATTTATTTAAAACATTTCGGTAACATTTATATTTTTTTTCATATTATTTATTTGTTGGAGCATTTTTCCAACGTTTATATAAATAATCTTTTATTTTTATTTTATATAGTGCATCCGTAGATATCCAATCATTTATGGCATGAGGTCTGCTTTAAGATTCTTTGCTAATTTCAATCGTGCTGTTTTTGTACAAGTCATCAAAATAATGTTAAGTTTTTAAATAAATAACGGAACATTCGGCTTCCTTTAGAAGCGATTTCCAATCATCATTAAAAATATTTTTGTCGATCAGTTTTTGCGAAAGAATTTTCACGTAATTAGAATCCGAAGATTTGAAATAATCTATCGAGTTATAGTGTATACTAACAGCCGTTGTATTGTGGTCTGTGATGTTATAGTCACACACGCACGCAGATATTGTACTGGATAATCCAGCTGGTAGCTTTCCACTTTCCACTAACATCATGTGTGAAATGACACTAAACTGCGCTATATAAATTCCATTCCATCATTACAGCGGCGAGTAGTAGGCGTCCCCGGTGCGGGCCAAAACTGTTGGTAAATTTTGCCAACATTCGCGGTCTGCACACTAATTTAAATTCTGTTCATCATCATCTTTTGTCCCAACGTCCCAACTTTCTTTTCCTATCCGAAACTCAGATAGCGAGCCGCCAGACTCCTCCTATCTGCCTGCCCGGTCTTTACCCTCGCAAGCAAGTTCCGACTCAAAGGAGGAGTCTGCCTCTATAGTCGAGCTGACGTCAACTGTGTACGACTATTGAGTCTCGAAAACTCCAGATTTGACGTAATGTGGGTGCGCGTCAATATTGCCAGTACGCCAAGATTCTACGCATGTCTATACCGCTCACCGAACCATAGCTAATCAGACACTTCCGAGCTCTTCAAACATTTGAGAAATACTATTGATGATCTTTTGCCCCGCTACCCTTCGGCCGAGTTTATTGTTTTGGGGGACTTCAATGTTCATAACAAACCATTGTTGAAGTTCTTAGGCCCATTGGACTCGGCTGGCCGACAGGCAGAATCCTTTGCCATTTGCTACGGATTAGAGCAACTGGTTCAGGAGCCTACAAGGGTTCCTGATGTCCAAACTCACCGTTCCAATCTGTTAGACCTATTTTTAACTACTGTGCCACACGGTTATAAGATTGACGTCACAGCACCTCTGGGATCATCTGACCACTGCCTAGTGACGACATCAATCCCCGTTAGCCTCAGACCAACCAATGAAAGGCTGAGGAGAAAAGTGTGGCACTATAGGTCAGCGGATTGGTTCGGTATGTGGGCCCATTTCAACGCTTTTCCGTGGTCAGCTGTTTGTTTTCGGACTTTGGACCGTTCAAGATGTGCCCAGGAGATTGGTGAAGTCATCAAATCGGCGATGGATGGCTTCATATAATCGACTACTAAAGAAACTGTTGTGGGCTCAAAGCCGTGGTTCAGTCAACAATGCTCCGAAGCAGTTCGACGAAAAAACACGGCTTACCGAGCCTACAATACATCTCGAACGCCCGAAAGCAGATCAGCATACAACAAATCGGCAAAGGAATGCAAGAGAATCATTAATAGGTCAAAATTCGAACGCGACCTGCAGATCAGCAAAAAGCTGGCTGCCTGTCCGCATGGCAGCAGAGCATTCTGGTCGCTTGCGGGCTCGATAGGTCGGAATTTTCGCAAACCCAGTTTTCCACCTCTTACCAAACCTGACGGCTCACTAGCAAACACCGCCACCGAAAATGCTAACTTATTAGGGAAAATTTTTGCGGAAAACTCGACCCTCGATGACGGAGATGCTGTTCCGCCGTCGGTTCCTCACTGCGGCTTCTATATGAAAAAGCTGAGGATCCGGCATCGGGATGTACTCCACGTTATACGGGGGCTCGATGTTAACAAAGCTAGTGGACCTGATGGAAAACCTGCCCTGGTATAGCAGAGGTGTGCTGCGGAAATAGTTCCAGTTTTGAAAAAGCACTTCACAATGTGTCTGAAGTGTGGCACTGTGCCCTCTGGTCGGAAAAAACGGTCATTCACCCTATTCCCAAGAAAAGTGACCGCTCCAACCCGGCCAACTACCGCCCCATAGCGATCACATCAGTTCTGTCCAAAGTGATGGAACGTGTGATCAACGACAAACTGCTCATATACCTCGAGAAGAACAAAATTATCAACGACCGTCAATACGGCGGATTCCGGCGGAACCGCTCGTGCGGTGATCTTTTCGCGTATGTGTCGCATGTTTGGTGGCGGTGCCTGGAACTTCACGGTGAGACCCAAACGGTCGCACTAGACATATCCAAGGCCTTTGACCGGGTCTGGCACCGTGGACTTGTCAACAAATTGCCTTCTTACGGACTTCCCGCATCCCTGTGTACGTGGATTGCTGATTTTTTAAGGGATAGGTCGATTCAGGCAGTTGCAGACGGTTTCACCTCTTCCTCACACTCTATAAATGCTGGCGTCTCACGGGGTTCGGTTCTGTCTCCGACTCTGTTTTTGTTGCACATCAATGACCTTTTGAAATGTGCACCGATTCATTGCTACGCGGATGACAGTACAGTTCATGATGGCTTTTTGTTTGACAAGCCCCCAAAGGGCACACAAACTCCGACAGCTCGGAAGGCTTTGAAGCAGAGAATGGACGGTTATCTCGAGAGTATTTCCTCTTGGGGTAAAAATAATCTCGTCGAATTTAATGTTTCAAAGACCCAATCCTGTCTGATTACGTCTAAAAGGGATCAAAAAAATTACATGTAACAATAAACATTGTGTACCCATGACATTTACTCTACCAAAAAAAATCATTTAATCCATATTTAAAACCGATTTTTAGAATAATAACTGATCGGAGGTGATTCCTTGGATTACATTTAGTGTAGAAACTTTACAGTTGGTTCTAATTCATTAATTCTATAAGTGATTTCAAGTTATTTTCGATCAAGTGACAGTTGCTGTGAAATCCAGTGTTTATCTGTGTATAAAATAAACACAATTTGGACCAGTCAAAACAAGTGAACCGATTATAACAATATTATGAAGCCGTGCACACGTAATGCAGCCCGCAGTGGGTCTCCAGTTGCAACTCCAGCGGCGTCCTCACAAACTGTACCGGCTGGTTCTCTGGCCGAAATAATGGAGAAACTCAACAAAATCGATGTCGAGCTCACTCGCATCAAGCCGATGTGGGGGGAGATATCTGACATAAAGAAGAGCCTCGAGTTTGCTCTAGCAGCCATGTCCGATACGGAAAAGAGGGTGGAGGCGGTTGAGAAGAGACTGGAGACTGTCGACAAGTTAGTTTCGGAGGTGGCATCCATCAAGAAGAACATGGAAATCTTCAGATACGAACTGGACGAGCGCGATCAGCTTTCCCGTGTGAAAAACCTCGAAATTAAGAACGTGCCAATGACGAAGGGAGAAAACTTACTCTGCATAGCCAAGAAAATAGGCGAGCAGATTGGTTTTGAACTACAACCAGAAGATGTGGACACAGTGACGCGAGTGGCTACCAAGTCCGCCCAGGTTAAGCCGATAATCATCCGTTTTGCAAGCAAACGGAGAAAGGAGGAATTTCTTGAACTATCTAAGAAGGCCAGGAAGATCACCAGTACCGACCTGAAATATTCCGGACCAGAAGCAATAATTTATGTGAACAACCACTTAACAATTAACAATAAGTATAATAAATTTATAATAAATTTATAAATATAATAAATAAATATAATAAATTTATGTATCTTTTATTAAATTTATTTTTAAACATGTAAAACACTTTGTGTACGCGGATGATACTGCATTGGTGTTTTCTTGCAGTGATTTGCAATTATGTATTGAACTTTTACAAAAAGATTACATTGAACTTTTAAAATGGTCTCACGACTCTGGCCTAATCATAAATGCAAAAAAAACTAAATTGATACACATTAGATCACCCAATGCCAAGGTAAATACTATTATACCCGAAATTAAAACACACAATTCAGATTGCCTACATGTTGGTATCCCTGCGTTGTGTACATGTGAAAATATTGAACTGGTTAAAAAATATGTTTATTTAGGTGTTATTATTGATTGTTTTTTCAAATGGGATTTACAGATAAATAAAGTCTGTGAACGACTGAGATCTATTATTAGTAGATTATATAAATTAAAATTTTATGTTCCAATATGCACACTTCGAATAATTAATTTATCACTAGCTGAATCTATCATAAGGTATGGAATTACAGCTTGGGGATTTTCCTCTAAAACAAATATAAATCATGTTCAAGCAGTTCAAAATTCTCTTGTTAAATTATTAGCTCATAAAAGTTTATATGAACAAAGGCATAATGTTCCACACCTTTATCAAAATCTGAAAATCCTCTCGGTAAGAGCAATTATGTGGTATAAAATAATTTTTCAGCACATAAATAGCCCTATGTACATAAATAGACTGGAACACACTTACAATACTCGATTTACATTAAATGAAGGACTAATCGTACCAAAGCATGTAAACAAATATGGAAAAAGAACGCTAGACTACATGATACCAAATTGTTTAAATATGTTACCTGCAGAAATCAAAAAATGTACAAATATAAAAAGAAATTTTTTGTTGAAAAATTGGCTAGCTGAAAGAAATAGTTTGTACTAGACTCTAATACAAACTATTTCTAACTGCATACGCTTTAATTG
The DNA here is from genome assembly GCF_061612785.1 of Hesperophylax consimilis. NCBI lineage: Eukaryota > Metazoa > Arthropoda > Insecta > Trichoptera > Limnephilidae > Hesperophylax > Hesperophylax consimilis. The sequence continues at coordinate 572,832 of NC_142841.1, read as the reverse complement.
TTTTTTGTTTTTATTTTTATTGTATTACACCTCTCATGATATGAATGTATACATTTGATATAATCTGTTTAAGTTAAAAGCACCCAATGACAAACTACTTTAAAGTAGTTTATTGGGACTTTTTGATTTTTGTATATTATTTTGATATTAAATAAAAAAAATAAAAAAATAAAAAAAAAAGATTCTGCTCTCGAAAGTTAAAATCAAGGCACGGGAAGCAGGCTTCAGATTTGTATGGGTAAAGGACTGTAAGATTTTAGTGAGAAAAAACGATAATTCACCAGCTTTTTTAGTCAGGAGGGAAGACGACCTCCCGAAAATTTCATAAGAAAATACTGCTCATTCTATTATTATTGTATACTCATCCCTCTCCCTCCACACGCCCGCTACCCACCTTCTCCCTCCACACGCCCGCTATCCTCCCTCCCCTCCACACGCCTGCTACCTTCCCTCTCCCTCCACACGCCCGCTACCCTCCCTCTCATGTTGCGACTGCATTACTATTATATTTATTTATCTATTATATTTATTATACTCTCACAACATTACCTTATCATATCATCCTGTTCACAACTTCTGTCAACTGCAAGATATTCTCACTTTATTATTATGTACTTGTCATATTTCAAATGTCACTCGATAATTTTACTCGGGATTCTGTAATACTGACGTGCGAAGGGCTCATTAAGCGTTCATTTCCAAGTGCACATTTATGTTACTTACAACGTATTATGCCTCTATGGCATCCATTCTTTTTCGTAACGAACAATTACTTATAGATATTACTATTATTTTATTTTCTGCAGATAATACTATATTATACCTCACATTCTGTTCACGCATTCTCTGCATATCCCTGTTATTGACACTCAACTGAAAAAGAGTCACTGCCTTTAAGTGTTTTTCATCAGAACGTACGTGGACTGAGAACTAAAACTGACACATTTCTTCGTAGTGTTACGAGCGGTGATTATGACGTTATCGGCATAACAGAGACTTGGCTTACAGATACTATTTCAGATGGTGAGCTTTTTGACTCAAGATACAACGTATTCCGACGCGACAGAAGTATCGAAGGTGTAACTATGGGTGGTGGTGTGCTCCTGGCTGTCAAAAAGGAACTCAATGCAATTTGTAATTACTCATGGTGTTCTACGGATGAGGAAATATGGGTTACTCTTCGCATCCCTCGTGCAACTGGATTCACTAACGTTCATCTCTGTTGTACCTACCTGTCAAAAAATTTCAACTTCAATGCTCGAATCACCGCCTTCTCGAATGATCTAGGTATTAAGCTTTTGAATCAACCAGACGGCAAGTTTCTTATCATGGGAGACTTTAACCTACCCGATATTACCTGGACTCTTCCTGTGGGTGAGGTTAACCTGATTCCTAGCAACTACACTTCTACAATAAGCTCAACATTTATCGAAAATTTTAATTACTGTAACCTCCACCACTATAATGGTACTCAAAATACATTAGGAAGAATTCTTGATCTCGTTCTCTGTAATTTTTTGGTACGCGTAGCTCCCGCGAACGATCAGTTGGTTCCTGAGGATGCTCATCATTAATCCATAATAATCACTGCTGAGTTCGTTGAACCCCCGGTCATAAAGGAAAACACAATTAAACGGCCCTCATTCCACAAGGCTAATTATGATGACATAAGAGATAGCCTGGCACAAGAAGATTGGAACGCACTTAACCTTACCGATTTCGTCAATCCTGCAGTATCGCATTTTTACAATATTATTAATAATTTGATCACTGATAAGGTTCCATTGAGGCGTACTGGTAAATATTCCTACCCCCCGTGGTATAGCTCATCATTAATAAAACTTATTCGTGAAAAGCAGAAATTTCACAGACTATATACAACCTACAAGAACCCTTCCGATTACATAACTTTTTCAAGGCTACGCACCAGACAGAAAAAAATGGCAAAGAAATGTCACGAAGACTTTATTAATAATGCTGAAGAGAATATCGCCAAAGATCCCAAGGCATTCTGGTCATATGTTAAATCAAAAAAACTATCAGCATCTATTCCTAGCGTATTAAATCTTAAGGATGTAACAGCCGAGGGTGGACAGGCAGTCTGTGATTTATTTGCTGATTACTTTCATTCTGTCTACGAACCGGCTGACCCTCTGGGGATTTCCTGCGATGACTCTGTAGTTAAGCAGGTTTGTGCGATGGGATCAGTTTTTATCGATGCTGACCTCGTGTCTAAATATTTAAATCGGCTCGATTCTAGCAAGGAAGCTGGGCCGGATGGTATCCCACCACTGTTCATTACCGAGTGTGCAAATCATTTGTCACTCCCGCTATCAATACTGTTTAATATATCGATCAAGACTGCTACATTTCCAGATATATGGAAAAGAGCCTACATCACACCAATTCATAAATCGGGAACTAAGTGTGAAGCAGATAATTATAGACCCATTTCCAAGCTTTGCATTTTTTCAAAGGTGTTCGAAAACATAGTCTATGACCAGTTATTCCCTGTGGTAAAGAATTCGATCAACGAATTTCAGCATGGATTCTTTGCAGGTCGCTCTGTTGCTACTAATCTTATAACTTTAACAAACTTCTTGTCTGCCTCCATGGATAAACGTGTGCAAGTTGATACAATCTATACCGACTATAGCAAGGCTTTTGACAAGATCAACCACAACATTCTGCTTAGAAAACTTGCGAATCATGGTATTCATGGAGATCTCCTTCGTTGGTTATCCTCATACGTAACAAACAGATCCCAGGCTGTGACAGTGGGTGGATTTTCCTCGGTCTGGAAAATCATTACTTCCGGTGTGCCTCAGGGGTCCATTTTGGGTCCTTTGCTTTTCTCTATCTATATTAATGATATTACGACATGTTTTTACAACGCTCAAATTTTACTATTTGCTGACGATATGAAGATATACCTTCCTATAAGCTCCCCGGACTGTTCTGCGCGTTTACAAGCAGATCTTGATCGACTGACGGATTACTGTCTCAGAAAGTGAAGAAACCACTCACTGGTAAAATGGACGGAGGCGGTGTGTTGGTAGCAGTGCGCAAGGAGCTTGCATCTTCCCGGCTCGATGACTGGGAAAATGGTCAAATCGAACAAATCTTCATTTCTATTCCGGTAAGGTCTTTCAATCTCATCATATGTGCAGTATACATACCTCCTGCCTCACAACCTACGGTCTATGATACGTTCTCCGAAAACCTGGAATCTGTATATTCATCACAACCAAATAATACTTTTTGTGTACTAGGAGATATGAATCTACCAACTCTGACTTGGTCATTTTCCGAAGACAGCAGTCAAGGTCTCGCCTCCTCAAATACGGCTGCATCGAAAACTTTGCTTCAAGCAATGTCATTGATGGACTTACTCCAATATAACTGTATACCAAACCATAATGAAAAATACTTAGACCTCGTATTCTACAGTCGCGAAACAAATGTTAAACGTAGCAACAACCCTCTCCTCTCAGAGGATAGACACCACCCAGCCCTTGAATTTGATATATCCTTCGTAATTCAACCAAAAATCAAAAACAAAATACAGCGTAGGCGCAATTTCAGGAAAGCTAATTATGCTCAGATTAATGAGGACATTAATTGTATTGATTGGTTATCTGAAATCGCAAATTTACCAGCCGAAAAAGCAGTAGATTGATTCTATTTAAAAATAAACAGTGTTATTGATAAGCTTATTCCAGTATTGGCACGACGAAATGACAAATTCCCCATATGGTTTACTCCAGAACTTATTAGGTTATCAAGGAAAAAAGATAAAGTCTGGCTCAAATGGAAGACATATAAAGGTCTTTCTGACTATCGTGAATTTTCCTTCTTACGTGCTACATACAAAAAATTGACTTATGAAACCCGAAGGTTATTTTTTGACAACATCGAAAGTTCATTGCAAAATAATATCAAAAGCTTTTGGTCATACATATCCTCATTAAAATCGTCTGATAGATACCCTGCTGCAATGTCCTTCGAAGGGCGCAAATCTAACGATGCCCAGGAAATTTGTGATATGTTCTCTGAATTCTTTAAATCAACATTTGAACCTTCCTCTATCAATGACCCAATTATTAACATTGACCAACTCGAGGAAGTTCAGGACTCTGGACTTGCGCACATTCACACAATTAAACTAACGGAAAAAGAATTGCAATCGAGTTTAAAATCGATAGACATAAACAAGGGTGCGGGTCACGATGGAATACCGGCGTTTTTCCTTAGATCTGCTGCGTCGTCACTGTGTGTGCCGCTTACCATAATATTTAATAAATGCCTGAGTGATGGGGTTTTCCCTGATAGGTGGAAGTTGGCCTATATTATACCGGTCCACAAGGGTGACTCGCGTCAAAGAGTGGAAAACTATAGGCCAATATCCATTCTCTCGGCGATCCCTAAACTATTGGAAAGACTTGTCCACGACAATATATATCCCCAGCTTGCTGCCAAAATTACTGAACAACAACACGGGTTTGTAAAAGGCAAATCTACCACGAGTAATTTACTTATTTACTCAAATTTCTTATTTACTAGCATGGATCGAGGCCACCAGGTAGATGCAATATATTGCGATTTCAAAAAAGCTTTCGACAAGGTTGACCACCTTATTCTTATTAAAAAAATTATGTACAACGGAATTAGAGGAAATTTATTACGTTGGTTTATCTCATATTTAACAAAAAGACAACAAGCCGTATCATTACGAGGACAGACTTCTACATGGGAACCAGTTACTTCTGGCGTGCCACAGGGGTCAATCCTGGGTCCGCTGTTGTTTATTCTTTTTATTAACACTGTTACTAAATGTTTCATGCATTGTTTATATCTTTTGTACGCTGACGACATAAAAATATTTGCCATTGTTCGAAATTTAAACGATTGTCTTCTCATACAAAGCGACTTAGTAAGGTTCGAAACGTTTTGCAATGAAAACAAAATGTACCTAAGTTACAATAAATGTAAACAAATAAGTTTTACTAAAAATCACAACGCTATCAAACACAATTATTGTATTGGTAATTATTTACTCGAGCGCGTTTACTGTATAAGAGATCTAGGCGTACTTTTTGATTCCAAACTCCACTTCGATGCGCACATAGATAATATTGTGAATAAAGCTTACAGCATGCTAGGATTTGTCATCAGAAACAGCCGTGAATTTCGAAAACCTGAAACATATCTTCTTCTTTACCACACTCTGGTCCGTTCTCAACTTGAATACTGCACCTCCATATGGAATCCACTTTACGATATCTATAAAGAAAATATTGAAAATATTCAAAAGAAATTTCTGCGATGCCTCAATTACAGAATGAGCGCACCCAAACGTGGGTACATAAATATGCTCTCGAGTTATAACGTCTCCACTCTATCTAACCGGCGAACATACCTTGATCTCATGACTCTGTATAAAATCTGTAACAACGTTATTGACTGTCCCGACTTACTGAAATTGATAAACTTCAAAGTACCACCCAGAGTAACAAGGCTTAACGACTTATTCCACATTAGCAGGACGCGTACAAATGCTGGTGTCAGGGATCCAATCAGAAGAATGTGCGAATCACTTAATCAGAATCAAAACCTCAGGGACTCTGACTTATTTTTTGATACACGCACTACTTTTAGTAGAAAAATAAAGACTGTTTTCCTACAAAGTTCAAAGTAAACAACTTAGACATACTTCGTTTAAATATATTTATATATTTTTTACTTTCTGTTTAACATTGTTTATCTATTTATATATATATTTTTTTTTTTGTTTTACCCTCTAAATTTTTTCAAAAATAATTTGTAAATTCTTAAAAGGATATTGCGCATTTCTTTCATATCTCTATTTGTAAAATAATATTCTTATGTATATATTTTTCCCCTATTTATAAGTGAAAATATTTGTAAAAGTTTTCTGCTGTTTAAGTTAATTCGTGAGAAATAGTTTGGATGCAGGTGAATTCTCTAGTTGATGTTTCGTATATATTTTTGTCAATTGATATCTGTATCTGTTTTTTCTCCTTAATAAAAAAAAAAAAAAAAAAAAATAAGCTTTTTATCAATATTTCTAAATGTTGCAAAGTCACATTCACACGTAACTGTGTGAAAATACTGCATGATTACACCATTTCTGGATCGATTTTAACAAATAAAGACTATGTGCGTGATCTCGGGGTTTTCTTGGACTCTAAACTTACCTTTGATAAACACGTTTATAACATTGTCACCAAAGCATCAAAAAGTCTAGGTTTTGTACTGAGAACATGCAAATTTTTCAAAAATACTAAGACATATATGACTCTCTACAATTCACATGTTCGTCCTCACCTGGAGTACTGTTCACCGGTTTGGAACCCGCGCTATATTGTTTATGTTAACAGGTTAGAAAGAGTTCAGGAACGATTTCTCAAATTCCTCAATTTTAAATCATTTAACATATACAACTCTTATGACGAAATCGAGAAACATTTTCGAATCACGAAACTACTCAACAGGAGGATTGTCGCTGATCAGATGCTCTTGTATAAAATTATTAACTCTAAAGTTGACTGCCCGGAGTTGCTGAACAAAATAAATTTCCATGCGCCAATTCGATACAGCAGACAAAATACCCTTTTCTACATTGATAGATGCAATACCAATTCCAACCAAAATGAATTTATGCAAAGGACATGTAACTACTATAATAATAAATTTGCAAATATAGACACTCGTGCTGACATATTCACTGCTAGTTACTATCACTACAGAATTTCATTGTATCACATTCTAACTCATATTAACCACTGTTAAAATGATTGTACCTAATATTTTAATATTACTTGCGTGGCAACTTTTCCTCATCCCTCTCCTCCCCTTTCCCGTTCCAACCCAAGTCTATTTAAGTATAGTTAAAATCACTTTTATATATTGCTGTTTATGGTAGGCATATTATAGGTTTATCGTTTACAGGTTAGTTTTATGTTTCTATATATATCTGTGAACATTAATAATTGGTCTATTTTTTGTTATTCTCTTATGTTCATTATATTACTAAGACTGTTTATGTTCCTAAAATAAATAAATAAATGACAATCTAGTCTCCTTCAACGGAAACAATCTTCCGAACAGGCCTTCCATTGATATGCTTGGTGTAACTATAAGTGACCAGCTCAGGTACGGGGTCTCCATCGAAGCCAGAGTTAAGCTGGCCTCTCAGAAGCTGGGCGTACTGTACAGGGCCCGCAGATATTTTAATAGTACACAACTGCTGACCCTGTACATATCGCAAGTGCGCCCTACTGTCGAATTTGGCAGCCATCTCTGGTCCGGAGCTCCTAAATACCTGAAAAAAACCTTGACTCTGTGCAAAAACGGGCGGTCCGTTTGATAGATTCCCCAATCTTAACAAACGGACTGCAATCTTTAGAGCACAGGCGTCAGGTAGGTATGCTGTCCTTGTTCTATCGGTATTACAATGGAAGATGCTCTGAGGAACTAGCGTCATTGATCCCTTCGGCACCGGTGCGTAGTCGGGATACACGCCAAACGCGCGCCCAACATTTGTACACGGTTGACATTTGTCACATAAGAACGGGTTGCTTCTACGACTCGTTCTTAAGTACAATAGCTCGGCTGTGGAACGAACTGCCGGCCTCTGTGTTTCCTCCCTCAAAACCCATGTTCACTCCTTCCTCTCCACAAAAAAACCCTCCACACAGCATCCCCAAAGATGATATAGGCCCTGAGGGAAATTATTTTCTCCAGGACCTCCTGTGTTGAGTTAATATTAAAAAAAAAAAAACTTGAACGCACATAAAAATGATCGATACATGAGGGGTTTATTTTCTGAAGAACGATTACTTCCCTAGTACTACATCTTAACATTTTTTTAAATAGTTTTTAGTAAGGATATTTTCATAATTTATTACGAAAGTATCATTTTTATTTAATAAATTTAAATTTATATTGCGGAAAAATATAACTTTTTCATTTGATTTAATATTGTACCAAACAATGTTAAATGTATTGTATTTGTATCAAACACAAAGGATATTTCTGACAAGAATGCTTGCTTATTTAAATTCGGAGGTCGGTAAATTGCTAAGACATTTAAAATGCTGTTATTTGGAAGTGTCAATATTCCAAAAACATTCTCAAAATATTATTATTCATAACTATTTGCGAGAAGGAGAGGTTATTCTTTACATATAACAAAATGCCTCCACCGGATTTATGGCTTTTACAATAGTGATACGAATTGTATCCGGGAATATCATAAAGATTAACAAGTTCCGAACGAATTGCAATTTCGCAAAGCATGAGTATATCAATTTGATTTAAACAATCTTTAAAATAAACATGAAATAGGTCCCAATTCTTACATATTGATCTAATGTTTAGTTCCACAAAATTAAGTTTACTCGTTTTACATTTTATCGTATCTTGTTTTTGAAACCATTCATGCAGGTTATTTATACCTTAAAAAAATTAATATCATTTTCATCATCTATGTAACTAAAAGACATAATGTTTGTGAAGAGAGTACTTAATAACTAAAATATATAACTAATTGTCAAAACTGAATTTGATTTTGATGACAAGCTATAAATTAGCAGCATATGTACACGGATAATATCAAGGTTGACTTGAAATAGTTTTGGTGACAATATTGAACAACTTAGCATTATATTACTAGTGATAATATTATAAAGATGATACATACTATATAGTATATTAATTTTGTTTTGTATAAATAATATTTTACAAACATTAACCACTTCTCTTCGTATTGTTTATAAATGATTTATCTTTATTTTTGTTATTTGTTTTTGGGGTGTTATGCCGTGTTGCGCTAACTCCTTCTTTAGCCAACGTTTCTGATGATGGACACTGCAATGCTGTACGAAACGTTGGCTAAAGAAGGAGTTAGCGCAACACGGCATAACACCCCAAAAACAAATAACAAAAATACTTTTGGCCGTGAAAATCTTAAATCATATTTGATTTATCTTTATGTTTCGAAAATGTCAAATTCATTCTATTTGCAGATGACCTAAAGCTTTTTAAGATTGTAAAATGTTTAAATGATGCACTTATCCTTCAGCATAATATAGATAGACTTGCTAGCTGGTGGAAATAATCAAATTATTCCTAAACGTAAAAAAGTGTTTCCACATGTGTTTTTACCGTTCACGGACTCCGATAACCATATTGTATTCAATTAACAACAATGAAGTTGCATTAGTACCATTTATCAAAGACCTTGGTGTTATTTTTGACAGAAAACTTACCTTTGATCGTCACTGTGAAACAATTTCCAATAAGGCCATGCAAATTCTAGGTTTTGTAATGGGTAACACAAGGACTTTTCAAAACATTGAGTCAATTAAATTACTCTTCTGCTCTCTTGTTAGATCGCACCTAGAATATGCATCTCCTGTATGGTCTCCGATTTATACCTGTAACTTACACCGCTTGGAGAAAGTACAAAGAAAATTTCTTCGATACGTTCAATTCAAATTGAGACAGCCTGTAATTGATATCTGCTACAATACATTAATGTCTGGTCTAAATCTACCACTTTTTTTTCCCCGGCGAACTATTAATGACATTTTTATACTTTTAAAATTACTGAACAATCTCATAGACTGCCCTCAAATGTTAAGTGTTATAAATTTTCATGTCCTTGTTAAATCAACTCGATTCCACCATCTTTTCCACAGTGACAATCATAGCACTAACTATTTGTATCATTCACCGTTGGCGCGTTTTCACCGCACTGCCAACACGTATACAGACCTTTTTGATATTTTCAAAACCTCACCGTCTTGCATCAAAAATACTTGGTTGTGAATGTAATTGATATGTTTGTGTAATGTTAAATGTCTGTTTGTACTGCATCATACTGACATGTTCTTTTTATGTCTAAAATATGTATGGTGTTCTTATACATATACATTCCACATATATACATATATGTGAAATGTATATGTAATAGCATCAATATAAACTGCTTGCTCCAGATTTCTTTATAGTGTTGGCTAACGGATGTATTATTTTAATGAAAAATGTTATTTTTAATTGTCAAGTCTCTGACAGCTCTGAATTGCTGAAGCTACTTGCCATACACTCCGGCCATAGTGTCCAAGTGGAGATATAAATTTGATTGTAACAATAAACTCACTACTATTTGCGCTTCTATAATATTTTGCTAGATTATATCTGTTGGCAAATCACCTTTTCTGTATATTTTATCCTGTTTAAATGAAGTGTTTTCTATTATTGTAGCATTCTATGCCTCAAGAAAATTTCAGCTGTATCACATTCAATGTCGTTTTATATACATATTGTTGTGTTCTTAAATGTAATACTAATATTCGCTGTGTACTTATAATCTTATGTATCACATTACTGTAAAAGCCTTTTGTGGCGTTTAATAAATAAATAAATAAAATAACACTTTGAGAGTAGGCTAATATTTAAATGCTTTGTTTTTGTCTTAAAATTTTACAGAAATAGATAATTAAATATTTTTTGGATATTTCTGATAAATCGTTAGCTCTTTGATGGCAGATTAATAATATTAAAATGTTTCTCAATTGTTTTAAAGTTTTAATATTTATAGCTAAATTGTGGGAAATGTCAGAAAACAAGCGTATTTGAAACAAAAAAAAAATGGTATTGTGTTTTTAATATTGTTAAGAATTTTAAAGTTAGTTATTAAGAATGTTAAAGTAGGTACATACCTATTCATAATTTATACGCCCTTGGGCAATAGTCATCATTTTTTTTTAAATACGTACAATTTTTGCTATTTGCTTTATGATTTGTATCGTTTTTTGACTTAAAAGTGTTGTTTTGGAAATCACAATTTTTGCATTTTTCTTCTTTGTTTTTATTAGGACAGTCTTTCCAAGGATGATCCATGGCGCAGTGGAGGCACGAAGCATTCTTGTCCTTATTAAAACAGTTGACAGCTGAGTGACCAAATCTCAGGCAATGGAAGCATTGCATTATTGTATTAGCACCCTCCACCCGCACTCTGTGGTATCCAATATTAATTTTCTCTTTAGATATGAGATATTTTCTAAGTTTTCCACTTGTTTCGATTATATAGTTTTTAAGATTGTTTTGTCCTTCTGGTTTAAGCATTTTTACTAATTTAACTGTGTTTTTGTATTTTTATCCATGATGATTTTAATTCCATCATTTTGGGTTTTTAATGATTCTATTATTCCTTCTTCTCATAGGTCGATAAGTAGGTTTCTGATGAATAGTTAAGGATTTTTTTTTCTAATTCTTTCCCGATCATATTATTTTTGAAAACCATATTTATTTGTTCTGTTAGTTTTTTTGCGTGATCCTTATTGGGGCAAGAGATGATTAGTTTCTTATTTGATGCTTTTTGCACTCCATTTACTGAAATCCCCAAACGCGATGTTTTATTTTTTTTTAACTATCATGTCTCAAATATCATCAGATGTTGTATTAGTGTTTTCACTTGAAATTATTAATGAGTATTTGGCCTCTGGTATAAGTATTGAGAGGGTTGACTTGTACGTTGTATTAATTGATGCCTTTTTTCCCATTAAATAATTTTCAATTTTTTCTGAATGTTTTTCTTCATTTAATATAAGTTTATTTTGTAGCTCAATTATTTTTTCTTGTAGTTGAAGTTTTTCCTTGCACCATATTTCCTCTAGCTAGTGTATATCTTGTTCTATGTTACTCCTTTGTTTTGCCTCTTTGACAGATGAGGATTTTCGTATTTCAATTTTAATTGAGTCAATTAATGATTGGAAACTTCGGTCCATAATGAGTTAATTTTTTTGCCGGCTGTCTGGCAACTAAACGCAGCCAGCTTGCTTTATTTTTGCAACATCAATATGTTAAACTGGGTATCACTGTGATTTGTGGTTACTGAGTTTATCGAAATTTTTGGACGTGCGAGCTGCACGGCGACAGAAACTAGACTGATGAATTTTTTTAAATTAAACTAAATGTTTATAATATTAAAAAATCAATGCTTAAATGTTAAAAAAATGGAGATCACTACCACGTGATAAACCTAAATTGTTTTTTACTACGATTTAGTTTTTTCTTCGGGCGGAATTATTAAAAATTGTTTTCCATGTATAAAACGATAGCTTGACAGAGCGAGACGCTTTGTAGGTACGACTTGAATTTGTTCCTGAAGTCCTGGGGAGACCCAAAACTTGTAGAGCACGGCTGATTACCGTGGCTATTGAAATTCACAAAAGTCCCGTAAATATTAATAGAAACGATGGAGCTAAGCTCAATAGTTCTTGGTATCCGGTAATTGACGGCTACACCAGAGCTAAACGAAGAAAACCACTTTAAAAATTATACGTTAATGTATGCTCAGAGTGTTGGAGCTGGTAACACGGTATCATATCTTCATACATAAGCATATTTCAACACAACCTCGGATAACACATCTGCCTTGATGATGAACACTGCAATGCTGTCCAAAACGTTGGCTAAAGAAGGAGTTAGCGCAACACGGCATAACACCCCAAAAACAAATAGCAAAAATACTTTTCGCAGTTTGAAAATCTTAAATCATAAGTTAAAATGTTGTTTAATTGATTTAAAAAATAATTTCTAAGGGATTTTGCCTCATTTCCCTTAAAAATACAAAAAAAAAACAAAGTTGTTGGAGGACGCAGTAGAACGCGTCCGGCTGCCACAAATGGCGCTATACATAGTTAATGCAGGTATTAAAAAAAAGAAAGTGAAGTTAAGTTAAGTAAAATGAAGTACACCAGCTGCTGCAGCGAGAGTCCACCGCGTTCACCAACAGTGCCAGCACGAGGTTCTTTATCCATCCAGGTAAGTGTCTGCTGCTATAAAGCGCTGACACAATATCCTCACATAGATAACAGACCTTGGCAGCAACGCTGTGACGTTCGACGAAGATAGAAGATGGGAACGCTGCGGCATGCTTATATTAATAATTGTTTTTTGCAGTTTTCAAGGGTTTTATTTATTTATTTATTTTGTGAGAAACAAACAGCTTTTATATAATGTACAATTATAGATATAAATATACAAGTTAACTGAAGTCAAGCCACAGAAGTTTCTTATGTTAAAGTACATTAAAAATGATGTTTTAGTATGTAAAAATTAATTTAGTGTTAGGAAAAGGAGAGGAAGGGGAAAATAGGAAGAGGATAGGAGATGCTTCCGATACATTCCACACTCTTATATTAATAATCGATCGTACGCATTACTTCATATCGATATTTCTTTAGGTTATTACCAAAAATGTCAATGCTGTAAATTTTTTATTATATTGTGCACATATACGAGGAATTGGGGAATTTTTTTCGAATGTTTGTTCTACAAGAGGGTAGATAAAATAAATCAGATTGTCGGGTTGATCTAGACGGAATATGAAAATTTATTAAATTGGTAAGTTTTGGTGAGTCCAGACAATTATTTAGGATTTTAAGTAATAAGATTTGATCAAAAATTAGTCGTCGTGTTTGGAGGGAGTTAAAATTATGAAATTTAATGGATTCGGTATAATTTGAGAAGTGTACGTTTAGTTTATAATTTATTTGTTTAATTTTTTTTTTTGATTCTTTCTATTCTTTCGATATGGGCTTGATATAAAGGAGTCCAGATCGGTGTACAGTGTTCCAGGTGCGGGCGAATATATGAGGTGTAAAGGGAATATAGAGTGTTTATGTTGTGGAAGGGTTTTGCTATGCGAATTATAAATCCCAGCATTTTATTGGCTTTGTTAATGATGTCATCAGTGTGTTGGATAAAGTTTAATTTTACATCCAGTGTTACCCCAAGCTCCCTTATATATTTTACTTCATTGATGTGTGTGCCGTTTGTGTGTATACAAAAGATATTTTATTTTTATTACGTTTAAATGTTAATTTATTGCATTTTGCGATGTTAATAACAAGTTTGTTTAATTCGCAATAGACAAAGAGACGATTGAGTTCCTCTTGAAGTTTAATACAGTCGTTGATTGATTTAATAATTAAGCATATTTTTTTATCATCTGCATATGCTAGCTAATTAGCATGTAAAAAACATTTGTGAATATCGTATATATAAACATTAAATAATAATGGGCCTAAATGAGAACCTTGAGGTACACCGGAGGGCACAGAGAAGAAGCTGGACTTTGTTCCCTCAACTAAGACACTTTGAAATCTACTCCAAAGGTATGAAGTGAGCCACCGGAGTAAGTCACCATGGATGCCTAATTGTTTTAATTTTTGAATTAGAATGAAATGGTTTACCTTATCGAAGGCCTTAGAGTAATCAGTGTAGATTACATCTACTTGGTTTCTATTGTCCATATTGCACGTTAAATATTCCGTAAAATTTACCAAGTTTGTTAGTACTGATCTTTTTTGAAGAAGTCCGTGTTGTTGGTTTTGTATATTACGAGCAATTGTTGTGTAAATTTGATCGTAGACAATTCGCTCAAAATGTTTACTAAATACCGTGAGTATTGAGATTGAGCGGTAAATTTCAAGGTTAATTTTTGACCCTGTTTTATGAATAGGGATTATAATAGCTTCTTCAAACTTTGTGGGAAATTTACCTTCTTTTAGTGACATTATAAATATGTTAGTTAAAGGGTAAGAAAGATTTCTGGCACATTTTTTGATGAAATATGGCGAGATACCGTCACTACCAGCACCCTTACTAACATCTACATTTTTCAGGTATTTATTGATCATTAGGTTGTCAACATTTATGTAACCAATCGAAGAATCATTATTTACATAAGTAGAACTATCGATTGTGCTGATATTGTTCGTACCCATATCGCTTACGTAGGTGGACTGAATGTGTTTAGAGAATAATTGACATACTTGATGAGCGCCGGTGCCTGATTTGTCTTTAAGGTGCATGATTTGCGGGATGCCAGTTGTTTTACTTTTGTTTTTAGCGTAATCCTAGAGTAATTTATTATTATTCTGAATATTAGATTCAACTAAACATATATATTTACTGTAGCAATGCTTCTGTAGGTGTTTTTGTTGTGTACGTTTGATGGCGAACTTCATGTAATATATTGGGTTATTAGAGGATTTCCATTTTTTATGAAGTTTTTGTTTTTCTTTGATGATTTTAATTAGAGAAGCTGAATACCAGTTTGGAAAATTTTCCTTTTTGACGAGGCGTTTAGGGACAAATTGGTTGATGGTATTATTTAAGATGTTATAAAAAGAATCAATACTTGGTCAACGTTTGCAATTTCTTGAGTAAATGACCAGTCTATCATCGATAGATGTCGGTTGATTAACTCATAGTCGGCTTTTTCAAAGAGGCGAAGTACTTTAGGAGGAGCGTTGATAATTGGGAGTGTATCGATTTGTAATATAATCTTAAGCAATGGGTGGTGTGAGTCTTCACTGACAAGAGGATTGCATGCACGAGATACATGGCATTCCTCATTAGAGATGATTAAATCTAGGATTCGGTTATTGGATTTTTTATGTGATTATATTGTTTTAATTCGGAGTAGTAAATTGTGTCAGTAAGTGAGGAACTAAGTGTATTTAAGTTTCCAGGTGTTAAGTGTGAATCATGCATTTCCCAAATTATGATGGGCATATTAAAGTCTCCAATTACGAGTAAAATGTCGTCGGGATATTGATCTTTTACTGCACAGGCAGGGACGCTCTTGTGAGGTGTCACATAAAATTTTTTTTAAAAAAAATTAGCGAGTAAGCAAAGGAATGAACTGAGAGCGGTTTCATATCCACGACCTTGTGGGAGATATACACAAGCTACATGGATAGTATTTTGGATTTATAGTTAGAGGGAAGAATAATGACCCAAATGCATTCAGCATTGCACACTAAGGGTGGGTTTTTTCATTTACCGTTACTTTTAGCAGTACAGTTTGCAGTTACTTTAGCAGTGCAGTTGACATTTACGGCAAAATGAGTTTTTTCACGACGCCAACTGCAAAAGTAAAGGTAAACAGGGATGACAGCATGATAACTAATCAAATTACCACATTTTCGTATTGGGAAGTGTTCATATATTTTTTCATGTGGCAACACACACACAACAAATGTCACAAATGGCACGTCGTGTCATATAATTAATTATGGGTTAATCGTCAGAACTTGACGAACTGTCACTTGTCGCGAACATAATGATGATAATGATAATATAATAGCAAATACCGTATCTAATAACCTCTTATCTCTGAACTGTCACAGTGACATTAGACAACGGCGGCCATTTTGGTTACCTTTACTTTAGCAGTTTACAGTACCATTGCTGGCCTGTAAGATTGTAGGAAAAAGTAAACGGTAAATGTCAAATGAAAAAACTCATTTCTATGACTTTTACTGTTTACTTTTACAATTAGCATTGCATTTAGCATTCTCGGTAAATGAAAAAACCCACCCAGTCTTCGCGAGGGTATGCGTTAAGATTGTTATGTGTTATGATCATCACTCCACCGCCTCGACGAGAATTTTCTTGGTTATTAATGCTATTCATTGAAATGTTATTTGATCCATCCCGTCTAAAAATGCTATAAAATTCCATTGGTTCTAGTTCAGGACCGAAAATAAAATTATTAAGCCAAGTTTCAGAAATACCGAATATGTAACAATCGTCATTGAAAAAAATATTATTATGAAATATTTCTGTCTAAGTACGTAATCCTTTACAGTTTTGATAAAAAATAGTTATCATTGTAAATTATATAGGGTTTTTTATGTGTATTGTTATTTTGATAGATATATAAGGTAAAAAGATGTAGAAGTTTATGAATGACGTATACGAAATTATATACATACGATACTGTAGTTGAAAGGTGAGCAGCAAGTACGAGCAGCAAATTGGGATAAAGGGGGGTAAGGAGATTGTGAGGAAGGAAGGGTGGAATTTTTTGAATAATGAATACATTGATTATTCGACGAATTATTCAATCCATATCGAGATTAAATTCGACTACTTAAAACAATAACACAAGATGTGAGGAAAAAATAAGAAATAACAATATTTAACGGAAGGTTAAATAAAAGCAATAAAAATAAATAAAAAATTATAATAATAAAAAAGAAAAAGATATAAACGAAAGCAGTGCGCGACGATCTAGTTCGTTTCAAGTTAACAAGTGATATAGCTAGTTTCAGCAAATTATTTATGAGGTGTATATGTAATTAAGTCTAAAACTACACATTTAAGTGAGATTGTTGATATAATGACATAATTAAGGAAGTGTAGTGATAAAAAAATGACTATCTGTGTTTAGTATTAAAACAATTTTTTTGCATTACCTACCATTTTCCTTACTATCCATCTCCTTCCCTAAAAACAGCCCTACCCACATTGGACATTATGAACATTTATGTTGCACTTATTGTCGCAAATACCAGTCGAGCTCGTGTCATACATCAAGAAGGTGCCACCTTAATTTTGTCGTCGTATCATATGTGTAAATACCAAAATAAATTCGTTTGTTGTTCGTCTCGTTGTGGAGGAAAATTCACCAGTGCAAAGTGCATCGAGAGCCCGTATTTTTGCCCGGATTCATGGGAGTTCAGGTAGGCTGTTTTCCTTCTTCCACTATTCCCGTGATATTCAGAACCAATTGAATGAGCGTCTAGTTATCCTTTTTTTACAATTCACTCAAAGTGTAATAGAACACGCTACATTGTTTGGTCCTCTCCCCGGATATCGATCTGGTTGGATAATATCTTATCGTAGATTTATTGAACATCGGTTCAATTAGCCATTCAATTTTTTTTTGAATATCACAACCTTGTCATCCATTCTCCTGTCTAAAAGCTGTTTCAACAATTTAGAATCATTATTAAATAATAGAAGCATAAATTTAGTACCTAGAATATTGTCAATATTGTTTGCAAATTCGGTGGGTAATCTTAAATTTGTTACCTTCAAATTTGAAGTAGGTAGGTGCAATTATTTTTTAACATTGTCGTGTCGGTAAAACAGATTGTTTCGATAATCAGAAAGTGGCTGGTTTTTTAAGTTGGTACTACTGAGTAGTCAGCTGTTAATTGGACGGCCATATTGGAATACATAGTTTACAAATTATCTAGCTGTCAAATAGTCTGTTGTTGTTTTTCGGAATTTTGTTTACTAAAATACTTTTCTTAAATCTGCAAATATGGCATTGAATGCAATTAAATATAAATTGGCAATTTTAGATCTCGAAAGTATTCGCGGGTCGGCGGTTAAGGCTTTAAAAACATCGGATTTATCAGATAAGAAGATTTTTAAAGCACGTTTTTCGGATTTAACAACAGTTAGAGATAATTTCGTACAGTGTCATATGCTTTTGGAAACTTCGAAAAAGGAGGAATCTGAAATTGCAACTTTGCAAACAAAATATTCTGAATTTCAAGATATTTATTACGAAATACAGTCACATCACAGTGAGTTGTTTCCGGAAAACTTAGGAAATGATTTTGAAAATAAAAATGTTACTAAGAATTCGAATATTTCACTACCTAAAATTAAATTGATAAATTTTTCTGGAATTTCAACAGAATGGGTAGATTACATAAATACTTTTGATTCGTTAATACATTCAAATAATACGTTAAATCCTGTACAAAAAATGCATTATTTAATTAGTAATTTATCTGGAGAAGCATTTATTTGTGTCAAACATCTTCCGATTTCGGAAGAAAATTATATTGTTGCCTACAATTTGTTAAAAGCAAGATTCGAAAACATTCGGTTAATAGCAGATACCCATATCGAGTTAATATTGTCAAAGCCAATGATAACTCGAGGAAATTTATTTCAATATTAAAGGAAAACGTAGCGGCTTTAATGGCATTACATTTTCCAGTACATGAATGGAGTTTCCTATTATTACATATTGTTTTACGTAAATTACCAAAAAAATTACGCATTGAATTTGAGATTCAAAATAAATTGGAAAAAATACCTACATTTGACCAATTATTAAATTTTTTGGAACAACAATGTCTAGCTAAAGAGACCGCTTTAGGCATTTTTCCAGAAAATTTGTCGCAAAAGGAAATCTTCAATAAAAACCCCTCGAAATCATATAACATTAAAAATCGTTCGAATAATAATAATAATGTTAATTCTTTTGTATCAAATGTCGAAAATAAATGCCTTGTTTGTAAATCGTCACATTATCTGAATAAATGTGACGAATTCTTACGTCTGTCACCAAAGGGCAGGTTTTCATTCGCCAAGGAGCACAAGCTCTGTCTCAACTGTTTACAAAATAAACATAATGCAAAAAATTGTCAGTCTCGTTTCTCTTGTAAGGAGTGTCAAGCTAGACATCACAGCCTATTGCATTTTCCAAAGAAAATGTTTAAAAATACTGAAAATCACAAAAATTCTGAAAATCAAGAAAATTCTGAACCACTTGCGTTAACAACTTTCTACAATAAAAATAGTAAATCGGTACTGTTGTCCACAGCCTACGTGGAAATATTAGGAAAAAATGGCGTTTTTCAAAAAGCAAGAATCCTTTTGGACTCGGCGAGTCAGGCTAATTTCATTTCAGAGGAGTGTGCAAAACGCCTTGGTTTTTCTCGTTCAAGTAAACATTCATTATCTATCATCGGTATTGGTGGCACTCGCACAATTGGATCAAACGGATTGGTAAAAACAAATTTTCGTCCTGTCGCCTCGAAGGAGTCTGGTATTACTACAGATTTCCTTATTATCAATAACATTTCATCGTACTTGCCGTCGTCTCATATCGTTGAACATGACTGACAACATATTAGAGGAGTCAAATTAGGAGACCCAACCTTCTATTTGCCATCAGCAATTGACATTTTACTCGGAAGTAATATTTTTGCATCATTATTACGCCCAGGTAAATTGGTCGGCAAAGAAAATGAACCTATTGCCATCGAAACAACATAAGGATAGGTTTTAATGGGAAATGTCGGATCGTCAAATGATTCGATAAATTCATTTTTTACTTTAATGGATTACTCAATTGAGGATAAACGTTTTTGGGAAATCGAAAATGTCCCCTCTGTGAAAGAAATTCGATCCCCTGATGAAATTCGTTGTGAAAAGTTGTATATTGAAAATACCTACCGTAACAAAGACGGGAGGTATGTCGTAGCTTTACCATTTAAGGAAAGCCCAGATAAATTGGGAAAGTCATATGACACCGCATTGTCACGCTTCATGCATTTAGAATAGAGGCTGGATGCAAATCCTGATCTCAAATCCCTATATATATATATTTATGAGAGAGTATTTAACTTTGGAACACATGATTGAAATATCATGTCAGTCACCAGTTGGAAACTATTTCATACCACATCACGGCGTAATCAAGAAGACAATTTCTACAACTCGTTTGAGAGTCGTTTTTGATGCAAGTACCAAAACATCATCGGGTATTGCATTGAATGATATACTTTTAGTGGGTCCAAAATTACAAAAGGACAAAGTCGAATTGATGTGTAATTTTCGTATACACAAAGTCGTTTTTACAGCTGACATACGTCAAATGTATCGACAAATCCTCATGGATTGAAACTCGTGTAATTATCAACATATATTATGGCGGGAGTCGCGCAATCATCCCGTAAAAGAATTTGAATTACAAATGGTCACATAATATGGGACAGCAAGTGCCCCTTTCTTAGCTATTCGAACATTGCATCAATTAGCAGCTGATGAAAAATCTAACTATGCAAAGGCTGCAAGCATATTAATTAATGACACATATGTAGATGACATTGTCAGTGGTGCGCAAACTTTGGAAAGCGCTCGATATTCCATCATGGAGTTGAATGCATTACTTCAAAAGGGTGGTTTTGAATTACGAAAATGGACTAGCAACTATCCTGAAGTTTTAGAAGACATTCCTCTCAATTATCGGGAAATACCATTAAGTTTTGAATTTGACGATGATAAGAAAAATATTAATATATTAGGTATTCAATGGATCCCGTTGCTCGATAAATTTACATATAAAATTAAAAATGCTTTTAGTGACCACTGTACTAAACGTACAATGCTATCTACGATAGCACGATTATATGATCCATTGATATTCATTAACCCTGTTGTTTTTGTTGCTAAATGTTTCATGCAAGAATTGTGGAAGATGCGAATTGGTTGGGATGAGGTAATCCCCATGGAAATGAGTTTGAAGTGGAAGAAATATATAACGAAACTTCCTTCCCTATCCTATTTAAAAATTGATCGCTTTGTTACTACGTCTCAAAAAAGTCGTTGTATACTGGTTGGTTTTTCAGACGCCTCTGAACGAGGATATTGTGGAGTTGTTTATTTGATTGTAATCAATAATCGAGAAATTTCAAGCCACATTTTACTATCTAAATCAAAAGTTGCACCCATTAAGGTGATATCTATTCCACGGCTTGAACTGCTTGGAGCAGTTTTGTTGGCAAAGCTGTTAACCTATTGTAAAGAAGTATATAAAGATCGACTTCAAATCGAAAACATTATAGCTTTCACCGATTCCACTATTGTCTTGGCGTGGTTAAAAACACCTACGTTTCGTTTGCAAACTTTCGTTGCAAATCGTATTGAAACCATCATTCAAATTATTCCTTATGAACATTGGTTTCACATTTCGTCGCAAGAAAATCCTGCAGATTGACAAAATTAACGGGTCACGAGGAGTTTTTCCAAGTGAAATTGCCGAATCTTCCTTATGGTGGTATGGTCCACGCTTTATATCGTCACCCGTAGAGGAGTGGTCCTTTGTTAAACCTCAAGATATTCCGGTAGAACAAATACCAGAGTATAAGTCGAAGAATCTAATTTCATTATCAACTAATGTGTCAACTTGTGACTAAGATTTTTTATTGAAATTTTCATCACTATCAAAATTATTACGGGTTATAGCTTGGTGTCGTCGATTTATTGATAGATTAAGTTTTAAATCAAATTTAAGTTGCAACACACTCTCGTTGAAAGAAATTAATTTATCTTTGACCTGTTGCATTAAATTTGTTCAAAATATTTATTTTAAACTAGATATAGATAGTATAATCTCGCATAATGTGTGTTCACCGCAACTGCAAAGGCTTGCTCCCTTTATCGATGAATTTGGAATATTAAGGGTGGGCGGACGTCTTCGCTTTGCACAAATAGTGTCGGAAACCTCTAGACATCCTATTATTTTACCAAAGCAATGTCATTTAACAACTTTAATAATAGATTATTACCATCGTTTGTACCTTCATCCTGGTCCGCGTGCATTGCAATCTAAACTATCATTAAATATTGGATAATTTCGGCTCGTAACGTAATTCGACATCGTTTGAGCAAATGTATCTCTTGTTTTAAAAACAACCCGCGTGGTAGTTTACCCTTGATGGGTAACTTGCCCGCTTCCCGCTTTCGAGAAGGTCGTCCATTTTTAAATGTAGGAACCGATTATGGAGGTCCGTTTGTAGTCCGCAAAAGTAGGCGTCGCGGCGCTAAAACCTATAAAGCCTATTTATGTCTTTTCGTTTGTTTATCGACCAAAACCGTTCAATTGGAATTAGTGTCAGATCTATCCACTGAAGCATTTATAGCAACATTAGATCGATTCATTTCTCGTCGTGGACTTTGCCAAAACATTTATAGCGATTGTGGTACCAACTTTGTCGGTGCCAATAGATATCATATAGGTCTTTCTAAATTTTTAAGATTACCTGAAAACAATAACACACTTATAGACACTACTGCCACTCGTTCAATTATCTGGCACTTTAATCCTCCCTCCGCCCCACACTTTAACGGAGTATCGGAGGCTGGAATTAAATCAACAAAACATCATTTGAAAAGGGTGGTGGGAAATCAAGTACTCACTTTTGAAGAACTAGCCACTGTTTTGACTCGTATCTAGGCAATCTTAAATTCTCGTCCTATTGGCGCGATGTCAACGGATCCGTCTGAAATGGACGCCCTGACTCCAGCGCATTTTTTGATTGGAGCCCCTCTAGTTTCTGTTGTTGAAGAAAATTTTGTGGACGTACCAATGAACCGTCTATCGCGCTGGCAATTATTGAAACAAATGTCTCAACATTTTTGGAATTGTTGGCAAAAAGAATATTTACACACTCTTCAACAACGGAACAAGTGGTCGTCATCATCACCCAATCTGAAAATCGACGATGTAGTAATGATTAACGACTCACATTCTGCGCCCATGCGTTGGCCCGTTGGGCGAGTTATTGAATTGTTTCCTGGCGCTGATAAAATTGTTCGTGTCGTTTCAGTTCGTACGCCACAGGGTGTTTTTAAACGTCCCGTGGTGAAACTATATCGATTACCTATCGAATAAATTTTGTTCGATTTATCCTCTAACTTTAGTTTTCGTTACATTAACTTTAGTTTATATATATTTTGTTTATCTTCTTTTTTCATGTCGATTGTTGAGAAAATTTGTACATTTCCTCAAGGCGGGCGGAATGTTTAGTATTGAAACAGTTTTTTTGCATTACCTACCATTTTCCTTACTATCCATCTCCTTCCCTAAAAACAGCCCTACCCACATTGGACATTATGAACATTTATGTTGCACTTATTGTCGCAAATACCAGTCGAGCTCGTGTCATACATCAAGAAGGTGCCACCTTAATTTTGTCGTCGTATCATATGTGTAAATACCAAAATAAATTCGTTTGTTGTTCGTCTCGTTGTGGAGGAAAATTCACCAGTGCAAAGTGCATCGAGAGCCCGTATTTTTGCCCGGATTCATGGGAGTTCAGGTAGGCTGTTTTCCTTCTTCCACTATTCCCGTGATATTCAGAACCAATTTAATGAGCGTCTAATTATCCTTTTTTTACAGTTCACTCAAAGTGTAATAGAACACGCTACTATGTGCAATATTCAATATGCTATAGCTACAGACATTGTTCAAAGCAATTATAGATTAAAAAAGGCATCTATGACGTTAGTTTAGGGTGAAATCGTATTTAAAACAAATACACGCACACGCATGTACAAGCATATACACATAAATATATACGTACATCCACGCACATATTATAACTGAAATGTAAACGTCACATAAATGATGATGCACACACGCACACGCACATATTATATGCACATACACACACACGCACATATTATAGGTAATTGAAATGTAAACGTCACATAAACGTCACATAAATGGTGCGTGATGTTGTTTTATTTCTAGTTGAGTACTAATATAATAGTATACATGGGTATGTTATTGTTTAGTATCACTATTATGCACAACAGTTTAATATACGGAGCAGTGGTAAGTACTATATAGATTCCATTCGCGAGCACATAATAATAATGTATAATTCATTTAGTTAAGCTATGAAGATGATTTTATGAGTAATGTAACCACCTATATATAAATAATGAAATAATGAAAGCACATGATTTGAATTGAAGCAGTACAGAAACTTTAGTATGAGTACCAATTATCGAAATAAGTAGGCCAAATTATTATTAGTAACAGTATATCTATATGAAAAAAAAATTACATTAGTGTATCTGTATCCATTTTTATAATAAATTATATCATACCTTGATAATGTAAAATGATTTTAAAGGCAGACTGTTAGATTATTTATTTAGCAATAGAATCAGTGATCAAGTACGAGTACCTACCTACATTTTATGTTATTATTTTGTTGGAAGAAGATTAAAACAAATTATCCATCAAGCTATCAAAATTGAAAATAAAGTAAAAATTGTTCATCTGCAGGAAAAATAAATTATTTATCACTTAATACCACTTAATAACACTATTTCTTTGCATTTATTCTTGAACGTAGGCCAATTCTGGAGTTGTCATGTTGTAGATCAGGACCGGTTGAGCTGCAGCCGGTGTTTGTGCTGGTAGATGGCTTCGGAGGTTTGTTCATCAGGGCGGCCGCGGCTTCTAGCTGCTTCTGTGTGTTGACGGCGCGCTTGGTGCCGTCAGTGATTATCGTAAGTTCCACCCTAACCAATTATTCCAAAGGGAATAATTGGTTAGGGTGAATAATAGATGACTGAACAAGTGCATTGTAAACAATTTTCATGGTTTTTATATTTACTATGTTAATCATTCGTTTAATTTTTTTTTTCTTTATTTAATATTAAATTTACAATTATATGTTATTACATTACATTTAGTTTGTTTTCTATTAAATACATTACAGTAAATCGTGATACACCTTTTTTTAGAGCAAATGCTCGTGTTAAAAAGGCGGAGAAACGCGTGTAAATACGTGTAAGTTTATTATGGAATACATCTGTATGAATTGGCAACAGTGGTACAATAATTATCAATGTTGCCAGTTTGCCAGAAAAACCATTTGATATACTGTTCATAAAATTTTCAAAATTTGTATGGAGATCGGATGCATAATTTATGTTGATCTACCCAAATTGGCATACTTATGTTGATCTCATATATATTGATCTATTCCCGTAGTATGTTGATCCAGGTAAGAAGTTACTAGCAGTCCACAATGGAGTGCTGGTACCTACACTAATATATGGAAGTGAGGCATGGAACTGGCAGAAGAAGACTGAAAGTAGACCGAATACTGTAGAAATGAGATCCCTGAGGCATATGTACGGTAAAATCATGTATGACGAAATGTGCGTATGCTGTGTCTATTCTACAGATATTTTATTAGAGCCTGTTAAAAGGAGCTAGCAGCATTGATCCCCGGTGCACCGTGCACGTGCTTGATACTAGACGGACACAAGCGGAATACACGTTCACAGTTAAGTTGATGTTATCTATACATATATGAACGGGCCGTTTCTCCGACTCGTTTTATCGTAAGTCGGCTCGCATGTGGAACGAGCTATTGGCATCTGTTTTTCTTCCTCAATATAATCCGGGCCTCTTTAAGACCCGCATTAATAAATTCATTCCTACAAACCCTATCTTAACCCGCCCCATAACGCTGCCCAACTGGGTGGCGACATAGTTTTTCTGTATTTAAAGTGTAAAGACAGGGGCGCTCTTGTAATAGGTGTCACATAAAAAAAATCATACTTTCGAATTTGAATATAAAGACATACAAAATTATCAATATTATAACCAATGAATCCACCCATCTTTTATCGATTGTCACATTTTATTAGGTAAAAAAAATCCTAAACTTTATAATCGCACAACTCAACTCAACTTCAAATATTAATATTCTGTATAAACGATTGTTACATCTTACCGGAGGTGACCGGATAAATCATCAAAATGATAATTCATTACATCTTTAAAAAGTTATATAAAGTCATGGAAAGTGATGAAACAAAAACATTATTAACTGGGTTAAGTAGGTTAGGTTAGGTTAGGTTTAAATTTTTTATTCATCATTTCTAATGACTTTATATCACTTTTTAAAGGTTTGTTGAATTGTCACTGTGTTGAGTAAAATTTTATCATGGAACCCTTACCGGAAATGTTTATATTTTAAAGTTCTCTAAATAAAATGAAATGCTCTTACAAGAATCATCTCATATTTAATATTATAAAACAATATGACCGGAAGTCGGCATCAATTTGTTCGATTATATTTTATATGAAGTTTTTTTTACAGTGGCTCAAATGAATATTATATGGGGCCAATTGAACCAATTTGACTTTAAGCATTTTCTACGTTTTGCGATAAAAACTTAGGTTTACGATAAAAATCCTCATAATCAACGGCAGACAATTAGTTGTCTACCAAATTTTTATGTTATTATTTTTTTAATCTCATATAAATTAAGCTTTATACTCATAAACCGATCGAGTGAAAAGTAGCAATGATCCCGTCCCCGGAGTCATTGCAGCAGTAACGGAATGTTGATTAAAATATAGAATTTAGGCACATAGTTGTCCAATTTTAATAACTTCGACGAGGAAAAGAAGTTTTTTAATTAATTGAATAATAATTTTTAAAAATTTCAATTATGTTTAACGTAATACACTATCTGGCCTCAAGAAAATCAGTCTTATCACGAACCGTAACTATTTAGTGTAATAAAATTATGTTAATATCATAGTTTGCTTTAATCTCAATAAAAAAAGAAGGAGAAAAAGTTTTTTTTATGAATGAGATAAAACTTTCCCCCAAACAACGTGTACATTTAACTAACTAACTAATTAACCATCACGCCGTTTCCCCGCAGGGGTAGGCAGAGAGGACGGACCGCCAAACAACTCGGTCTTGGCACACACTTCTTGCCTCATTCACATTCATACATCGTCTCATAATACTCTTCTATTATTCTGACTCTTGATATGGCCCGACTCGAGTATCTGATTCACTTGATCGTGCCATGTCTTCCTCGGGCGTCCCCGACTTCTGCTACCATTCGCATTCGCATCACTTATTACACTATCCTTCTTACACTCCTATTAATGACACGGACGTGTCGAAACCAGTCGCTAATTTTATAAAAAAATTTATACGTAACAAATGTACATTGTGAATAATAAAAACTCATTAAAAACAAAAAATTAAAAAAATATCACCGTTTTAATCTAATTGGGAGATATCATTTATATTATTGTTATAATTATATTTTAATTTTTAATCTTTATTTTTATTTTAAATTTATCTTTATTTTAATGTTGTTTTTCTTTTTTTTTTAAATGTATAAATTCTTAAATTATAAAATGGGGGCCTCAGCACGGGTAAAGAACCCAGTGAGGCCAACATTACTGAATTGAAATATGAAATATTGTAAAAAAAAAATGTATCAACAGTAAAAATAAAAAAAAAAAAAAAAAAATAAATTTGGAACAGAAGTGGTCCTAGTATGGATCCTTGCGGAACTCCGTAGTTTGTTGGTAAGTGGTTGCTATTTTGATTATTGATGCTAACGAATTACTTTCTGTTGCTAAGATATGATTTAAATAGATTAAGAGCAGGACCAACTACACCAATTTTCTCGAGTTTCTTGAGAAGTATGTCATGGCTTACTGTATCGAAGGCTTTTTGAAGGTCAATTATTATGGATAAAATATAATTTCCACCATCAATGCTGCTTCTAAGTTTACTGATTAAGTCATTTATTGCCGCAAGTGTGTTTGATTTTTTCCTTAAGCCATATTGTTTTTTTATATAAGAACGATTTTTTTGATAGAAAGTTGTTTAATCTATCGTAGATTACACGTTCAAAGATTTTAGATAAGATTGGTAAGATAGAAATGGGTCTGTAATTTGAGGTATCAGTTTTGGACCCACCTTTGTGAATTGGTATTACCTTAGCAATTTTGCAACTATCTGGAAAAATTCCCTCTTTAAGACACTGATTAATTAATTTTGATAAAATAGGAACCAATTCTGTGGAGAGACTTAGAACTGTCTTACATTTGAGTGTATCATAACCAGCGCTTGCATTTAGTTTTAAGGATTTTATTATTTTACTTATTTCTAATTCCGTGGTAGGTTGAAGATATAATGATTACATGCTATCATGCACTCATGTTATTTCATTGGCTAGATTGTGTGTGATTTTGTTGTGTATATTATTAGCTAAGGAGGAGCCAATGTAACAAAATAAATTGTTAAAGTGGTCGCATATCTCTACGTTGTTTGTGATTATTTCGTTGTTAATGATTAATTTATTACAAAAAGTATTCAAAGTATTCGATTGGTTCTGTATGATGTCGTTTATTAACTTCCAGGTGCGTGTGCGTTGTGATTGAAATTGATTAGCTGGTTTTTATTTTTTTACGTTCAAATTTTATTAAAGTTAACTATTTCTGCGATGTTGAGCGGCTACGCTAAGTTTGTGTAACATGGTTTATGATAAAAAAGAAAATGCCCCCTTTATACCGCCTGCTCGCGTCAAGGCAAGAAAAACATCTCAGTTTTCAATTAGTTTAGCGGCTACGCTAGGTTTGTGTAACATGGTTTGTGATTTAAAAGAAAGTGTCCCTTTTATACCGCCTGCTCACGTCAAAACAAGAAAAACATCCCAGTTTTCAAATAGTTTAGCGGCTACGCTAGGTTTGTGTACCATGGTTTTTGAGATATATATATATATATATATATATATATATATATATATATATATTTATCCCCTCTCGTACTATGTTGATCTCGCGCGACGGTACGCCAGGTATATGTTGATCCGTTTGCATTTGTTGATCCACCCCGGATATGTTGATCCACTACCCAAGCTGGCATACATATGTAAATCCCTACAGATCAACTTGTGTCATCGAGATTTAGCTGTAAGCCACGCCCATTTTTCGGTCGCATATACATTTTACACGATTTATTTTGTTGATCTATATATTTCTGACAAACTTGACCGCTTGCATGTGTTGTAACTTGTAACCGCCAATTTCGCGCGCGTTGTGGTACTTTTTAGATTCCGTTAGAACATCCATATTCTATGAAAATGACTCTGTACTTAAAGAGGATAGACTGCCTCACGCGTATTTATATTGAAATGGAACTTTCAAAAACGTCAAATCCATGCTTAAAAAATCTTTTGAACTTGATTAAACAAAAATGTAACTTTAATGCATCATTTACTACGTTTCGTGACTTAGCAGGGGTGCCCGGGTTCATGGGGTGAGATTTGTCTAAGTCATTTTATAAGAGAAATTTTGAACATTGATTGAATAAAATTTTATTTTATGTATCTTTTACCATCTCTCCCGACGTAAGTTTCTTGTAATGATTAAGTTGAAACAAAGCGTAATATCCATAATATTTGCCTATTAAAATTGCGGTGATTAGATTGGTGAGAATTAAATTTTTCAAATTTTAAATTGAAATTGCTGAAAAATTTATTCCAATTTGTTTTTTACTAAACATGGCTAAAGTCATTTCAAGCACCGATTCCAACCAACGATGTTTTAGTATATGTTCGTCAATCAACAGGAGCCATAATGTCTGTACATCAGAGCCCTCGAGAATTATTACAATTATGTGTACCGCCGCCCCGGGAGCCATTTATTAGATAACCAATACACCTACCATTAGTCACCGCCAACGATTTAGCGAGATAGTTGTTTATTTTTTGTATTTTTTTACATCGTCTCCACACAGGAGGCCCTAAGGAAAATCGTAACCCTCAAGGCCTATGTCATCTTTGTGAATGCTGTGTTGGGGGTATTTTGAAAGAAAGGAAGGTCAGTGAGTTCTGGGAAGGAAATAGGTATGGATGGGTGGGTAGTATTCTGGGGGTCAGTGTGTTCGAGTGATAAACATAAGATTCCAACTCTCCTACTGCGTTGCAAGGCGATGCGTTGAAAGAGGATTAATCGATCCGGCCCACCACGCATTTGGTAGGCAAGCGCATCTGCCGCCAAGAACCGAACAAACCTCACTCCATAAACTCGGGCACTCCTGATAAGTCACCAAACATATCAAACAACTTGAGGTGGCTCTCGACTAGCAATCCGAAGGTCGCGGGTTCAAACAAATTTTATTAAAATTAATTTGCACTATTTTACAATTAGTGTTTGGTTATATCTGAATAGCCAGGTACTCTCCCACCTTCCTCCTCGTCATCTCCTTTGAGGTCTCCTTTGAGGATGCCATAGTCTCACTGGCTCCAGACGGAAGTTTTTGTAAGTCTCCATATTCAAATTCAGCGGTATGATTTTTTTATGTGACACCTCTCACTAGAGCGCCCCTGTCTTTACACGTTAAATACATAGAAACTATGTCGCCAACCGGTTGGGCAGCGTTATGAGGCGGGTTAAGGTAGGGGCTGTAGGAATGAATTTATTAATGCGGGTCTTAAAAGGCCCGGATTATATTGATAGCTCGTTCCACATGCGAGCCGACTTACGATAAAACGAGTCGGAGAAACGACCCGTTCATATATGTATAGATAACATCAACTTAACTGTGAACGTGTATTCCGCTCGGTCCGTCGAGTATCAAGCACGTGCACGGTGAACCGGGGATCAATGCTGCTAGCTCCTTTTAACAGGCTCTAATAAAATATCTGTAGAATAGACACAGCATACGCACATTTCGTCATACATGATTTTATCGCACATATGCCTCAGGGATCTCATTTCTACAGTATTCTGTCTACTTTCAGCCTTCTTCTGCCAATTCCATGCCTCATTTCCATATATAAGGGTAGGTACCAGCACTCCATTGTGGACTGCTAGCTTCGCTTCTTTGGACAGTTTTTAGTTAGCTCCAACCGCGTCCAATCATCCACTAATTACCCATTATAACCAAGAACCCGGCCTCCCCTACTAAGTCACGAAGCGTAATCAGGAGAGATGGTAAAAGATACAAGTTCAAAATTTCCTACATAACATTATTCCTTTTGCCGCCATTTTGGATTTTTATGGTCGAAAGGTATCCCTCAACCAGTTTCTTTCGATCCGGCCCGCCACGCAGTAGATGGGCAAACGCATCCGCCGCCAGGACTTAGACAAACCTCACCCTATGAACCCGTGTACCCCTGCTAAGTTATGATTTTTTTATGGATTTGTTTTTGCGAAATTTTCGTTTCAATCTACATACGCATACATTTCTTATAAACAATTCAAGAAACACACGTCATTTTGATTTGAAACGGTACCATCTCACAGTCATTTCATGCGATATTCGACTCTAGAGACTAATACTTTGAGTTCAATATCACAAAAGATTACGGAATCACATAAAACCTTGTGATGAACAGTCCACCGATTGCCCCCTTGATTGGTTCATTTAGTAAAACCATATATAGGGACACAGATCAACTTTGTCTAATAACTTCTTACCTGGATCAACATACTACGGGAATAGATCAATATATATGAGATCAACAAAATCTTTTGAACTTGATTAAACAAAAATGTAACTTAAATGCATCATTTACTACGTTTCGTGACTTAGCAGGGGTGCCCGGGTTCATGGGGTGAGATTTGTCTAAGTCATTTTATAAGAGAAATTTTGAACATTGATTGAATAAAATTTTATTTTAATGTATCTTTTACCATCTCTCCCGACGTAAGTTTCTTGTAATGATTAAGTTGAAACAAAGCGTAATATCCATAATATGTGCCTATTAAAATTGCGGTGATTAGATTGGTGAGAATTTAATTTTTCAAATTTTAAATTGAAATTGCTGAAAAATTTATTCCAATTTGTTTTTTACTAAACATGGCTAAAGTCATTTAAAGCACCGATTCCAACCAACGATGTTTTAGTATATGTTCGTCAATCAACAGGAGCCATAATGTCTGTACATCAGAGCCCTCGAGAATTATTACAATTATGTGTACCGCCGCCCCGGGAGCCAATATATTAGATAACCAATACACCTAGCATTAGTCACCGCCAACGTTTTAGCGAGATAGTTGTTTATTTTTTGTATTTTTTTACATCGTCTCCACACAGAAGACCCTAAGGAAAATCGTAACCCTCAAGGCCTATGTCATCTTTGTGAATGCTGTGTTGGGGGTATTTTGAAAGAAAGGAAGGTCAGTGAGTTCTGGGAAGGAAATAGGTATGGATGGGTGGGTAGTATTCTGGGGGTCAGTGTGTTCGAGTGATAAACATAAGATTCCAACTCTCCTACTGCGTTGCAAGGCGATGCGTTGAAAGAGGATTAATCGATCCGGCCCACCACGCATTTGGTAGGCAAGCGCATCTGCCGCCAAGAACCGAACAAACCTCACCCCATAAACCCGGGCACTCCTGCTAAGTCACCAAACATATCAAACTACTTGAGGTGGCTCTCGACTAGCAATCCGTAGGTCGCGGGTCCAAATAAATTTTATTAAAATTAATTTGCACTATTTTACAATTAGTGTTTGGTTATATCTGAATAGCCAGGTACTCTCCCACCTTCCTCCTCGTCATCTCCTTTGAGGTCTCCTTTGAGGATGCCATAGTCTCACTGGCTCCAGACGGAAGTTTTTGTAAGTCTCCATATTCAAATTCGGCGGTATGATTTTTTTATGTGACACCTCTCACTAGAGCGCCCCTGTCTTTACACGTTAAATACATAGAAACTATGTCGCCAACCGGTTGGGCAGCGTTATGATGCGGGTTAAGGTAGGGGCTGTAGGAATGAATTTATTAATGCGGGTCTTAAAGAGGCCCGGATTATATTGATAGCTCGTTCCACATGCGAGCCGACTTACGATAAAACGAGTCGGAGAAACGACCCGTTCATATATGTATAGATAACATCAACTTAACTGTGAACGTGTATTCCGCTCGGTCCGTCGAGTATCAAGCACGTGCTCGGTGCACCGGGGATCAATGCTGCTAGCTCCTTTTAACAGGCTCTAATAAAATATCTGTAAAATAGACACAGCATACGCACATTTTGTCATACATGATTTTACCGTACATATGCCTCAGGGATCTCATTTCTACAGTATTCAGTCTTCTTTCAGCCTTCTTCTGCCAGTTCCATGCCTCACTTCCGTATATTAGGGTAGGTACCAGCACTCCATTGTGGACTGCTAGCTTCGCTTCTTTGGACAGTTTTTAGTTAGCTCCAACCGCGTCCAATCATCCATTAATTACCCATTATAACCAAGAACCCGGCCTCCCCTACTAAGTCACGAAGCGTAATCAGGAGAGATGGTAAAAGATACAGGTTCAAAATTTCCTACATAACATTATTCCTTTTGCCGCCATTTTGGATTTTTATGGTCGAAAGGTATCCCTCAACCAGTTTCTTTCGATCCGGCCCGCCACGCAGTAGATGGGCAAACGCATCCGCCGCCAGGACTTAGACAAACCTCCCCCTATGAACCCGTGTACCCCTGCTAAGTTATGATTTTTTTATGGATTTATACATAGGTACATTTCTTATAAAAAATTCAAGAAACACACGTCATTTTGATTTGAAACGGTACCATCTCACAGTCATTTCATGCGATATTCGACTCTAGAGACTAATACTTTGAGTTCAATATCACAAAAGATTACGGAATCACATAAAACCTTGTGATGAACAGTCCACCGATTGCCCCCTTGATTGGTTCATTTAGTAAAACCATATATAGGGACACAGATCAACTTTTTCTAATAACTTCTTACCTGGATCAACATTCAACATACTACGGGAATAGATCAATATATATGAGATCAACAAAATCTTTTGAACTTGATTAAACAAAAATGTAACTTTAATGCATCATTTACTACGTTTCGTGACTTAGCAGGGGTGCCCGGGTTCATGGGGTGAGATTTGTCTTAGTCATTTTATAAGAGAAATTTTGAACATTGATTGAATAAAATTTTATTTTAATGTATCTTTTACCATTTCTCCCGACGTAAGTTTCTTGTAATGATTAAGTTGAAACAAAGCGAAGTAATGATTAAGTTGAAACAAAGAAACGGCCTAGATGAAAGCGACACTCAGAACCGAAGAAGATATAACCTGAGAACGAGAAGAGCCGACCCCAACAGCCTACCTAGGCAATGAGTTGGGATAGTGCTAGGAAGAAGAAGAAGAAGAAAGCGTAATATCCATAATATGTGACTATTAAAATTGCGGCGATTAGATTGGTGAGAATTAAATTTTTCAAATTTTAAATTATGATTGCTAAAAAATTTATTCTAATTTGTTTATTACTAAACATGGCTAAAGTCATTTCAAGCTACGATTCCAACCAACGATATTTTAGTATATGATCGTCAATCAACAGGAGCCATAATCTCTGTACATCAGAGCCCTCGAGAACTATTACAATTATGTGTACCGCCGCCCCGGGAACCATTTATTAGATAACCAACAACGCTACCATAGGTCACCGCCAACGTTTAGCGAGATTGTTGTTTATTTCTTATATTTTTTACATCATATCCACACAGGAGGTCCTGAGGAAAATCGTAACCCTCAGGGCCTATGTCATCTTTGTGAATGCTGTGCTTGGGGAATTTTGAAGGAAAGGAAGGAGAGTGAGTTCTGGGAAGTAAATAGGTTTGATGGGTGGGTAGTAATCTGGGGTTCAGTGTGTTCGAGTGATATACATAAGAATCTAACTCTCCTACTGCGTTGCAAGGCGATGCGTTGAAAGAGGACTAATCGATCCGGCCCACCACGCAGTTATTAGGCAGGCGCATCCGCCGCCAAGCCCCTCACATACCTCACCCCATAAACTCGGGCACTCCTGATAAGTCACCAAACATATCAAACAACTTGGGGAGACCTATGGCAGAAGTGTGGGTTATCAAATAAATGGTTCCCGGGGCGGCGGTACACATACCCTCCTCCCAAATTGTGATAAACTTCTACTTTCAAATGTAAAACATAATTTAAAACGTACCTAAATGACGGCCTCCGTTATCGAGGGGTAAGGCTATCGACTAGCAATCCGAAGGTCGCGGGCTCAAATAAATTTTACTAAAATAAATTTGTATTATTTTACAATTAGTGTTTGGCAACTAGATCTGAATAGCCAGGTACTCTCCCAACTTTCTCCCCGTCATCTCCTTCGAGGTTCACAATATCTTCAGTCTCACAACAACCCCAATTGGGGATGCCATAGTCTCACTGGCTCCAGACGGTAGCAGTTGGGACTCTGGTGCGATATTCATTTTTTTTTTATAATGAAAATAGAAATATTGGTTCAGTATTATAATCAGATAATGATTAATACATCAGTGAATAACATTCATTTAACATGACCACCCAACGAGAGGCTGATTTGTTTCACAGTTTATGGATGACATGTGCAGTGCTATACTAATAGACAGTTTTTAGTTAGCTCCAACCGCGTCCAATCATCCATTAATTACCCATTATAACCAAGAACCCGGCCTCCCCTACTAAGTCACGAAGCGTAATCAGGAGAGATGGTAAAAGATAAAGGTTAAAAATTTCCTACATAACATTATTCCTTTTGCCGCCATTTTGGATTTTTATGGTCGAAAGGTATCCCTCAACCAGTTTATTTCGATCCGGCCCGCCACGCAGTAGATGGGAAAACGCATCCGCCGCCAGGACCTAGACAAACCTCACCCTATGAACCCGTGTACCCCTGCTAAGTTATGATTTTTTTATGGATTTGTTTTTGCGAAATTTTCGTTTCGATCTAAATACGCATACATTTCTTATAAACAATTCAAGCAACACACGTCATTTTGATTTGAAACGGTACCATTTCACAGTCATTTCATGCGATATTCGACTCTAGAGACTAATACTTTGAGTTCAATATCACAAAAGATTATGGAATCACATAAAACCTTGTGATGAACAGTCCACCGATTGCCCCTTGATTGGTTCATTTAGTAAAACCATATATAGGGACACAGATCAACTTTGTCTAATAACTTCTTACCTGGATCAACATACTACGGGAATAGATCAATATATATGAGATCAACATAAGTATGCCAATTTGGGTAGATCAACATACTACGGGAAAAGATCAATATATATGAGATCAACATAAGTATGCCAATTTGGGTAGATCAACATAAATTATGCATCCGATTTCCATACAAATTTTGAAAATTTTACTAACAGTATATCAAATGGTTTTTCTGGCAAACTGGCAACAGTGATAATTATTGTACCACTGTTGTCAATTCATTCAGATGTATTCCATAATAGCCAAGTTATATGGTGTTAAAGGTGGATCAACTTAGTCTAACAACTTCTTACTGGATCAACATAATACTGGATCAACATAATATATATATATATATATATATAAATATATATATTTATATATATATATTGTCCTCTTCCCGTATTATGTTGATCCAGTAAGAAGTTGTTAGACTAAGTTGATCCACCTTTAACACCATATAACTTGGCTATTATGGAATACATCTGAATGAATTGACAACAGTGGTACAATAATTATCAATGTTGCCAGTTTGCCAGAAAAACCATTTGATATACTGTTAGTAAAATTTTCAAAATTTGTATGGAAATCGGATGCATAATTTATGTTGATCTACCCAAATTGGCATACTTATGTTGATCTCATATATATTGATCTATTCCCGTAGTATGTTGATCTACCCAAATTGGCATACTTATGTTGATCTCATATATATTGATCCATTCCCGTAGTATGTTGATCCAGGTAAGAAGTTATTAGACAAAGTTGATCTGTGTCCCTATATATGGTTTTACTAAATGAACCAATCAAGGGGCAATCGGTGGACTGTTCATCACAAGGTTTTATGTGATTCCGTAATCTTTTGTGATATTGAACTCAAAGTATTAGTCTCTAGAGTCGAATATCGCATGAAATGACTGTGAAATGGTACCGTTTCAAATCAAAATGACGTGTGTTGCTTGAATTGTTTATAAGAAATGTATGCGTATTTAGATCGAAACGAAAATTTCGCAAAAACAAATCCATAAAAAAATCATAACTTAGCAGGGGTACACGGGTTCATAGGGTGAGGTTTGTCTAGGTCCTGGCGGCGGATGCGTTTTCCCATCTACTGCGTGGCGGGCCGGATCGAAATAAACTGGTTGAGGGATACCTTTCGACCATAAAAATCCAAAATGGCGGCAAAAGGAATAATGTTATGTAGGAAATTTTGAACCTGTATCTTTTACCATCTCTCCTGATTACGCTTCGTGACTTAGTAGGGGAGGCCGGGTTCTTGGTTATAATGGGTAATTAATGGATGATTGGACGCGGTTGGAGCTAACTAAAAGCTGTCCAAAGAAGCGAAGCTAGCAGTCCACAATGGAGTGCTGGTACCTACCCTAATATATGTTGCTTGAATTGTTTATAAGAAATGTATGCGTATTCAGATTGAAACGAAACTTTCGCAAAAATCAAATCAATAAAAAATACCTACTGCGTGGCGGGCCGGATCGAAAGAGACTGGTTGAGGGATACCTTTTGACCATCAAAATCCAAAATGGCGGCAAAAGGCATAATGTTATATGGGAAATTTTGAACTTGCATCTATTACCATCTCTCCTGATTACGCTTCGTGACTTAGTAGGGGTGGCCGGGTTCTTGGTTATAATGGGTAATTAGTGGATGATTGGACGAGGTTGGAGCTAACAAAAAACTGTCCAAAGAAGCGAAGCTAGCAGTCCACAATGGAGTGCTGGTACCTACCCTAATATATGGAAGTGAGGCATGGAACTGGCAGAAGAAGGCTGAAAGTAGACTGAATACTGTAGAAATGAGATCCCTGAGGCATATGTACGGTAAAATAAGTTGATGGTATATCTGGTGCAATATCGCACCAGAGTCCCAACTGCTACCGTCTGGAGCCAGTGAGACTATGGCATCCCCGATTGGGGTTGTTGTGAGACTGAAGATATTGTGAACCTCGAAGGAGATGACGGGGAGAAAGTTGGGAGAGTACCTGGCTATTCAGATCTGGTTGCCAAACACTAATTGTAAAATAGTACAAATTTATTTTAGTATAATTTATTTGAGCCCGCGACCTTCGGATTGCTAGTCGATAGCCTTACCCCTCGATAACGGAGGCCGTCATTTAGGTACGTTTTAAATTATGTTTTACACTTGAAAGTAGAAGTTTATCACAATTTGGGAGGAGGGTATGTGTACCGCCGCCCCGGGAACCATTAAGTTGATAACCCACACTTCTGCCATAGGTCTCCTCAAGTTGTTTGATATGTTTGGTGACTTATCAGGAGTGCCCGAGTTTATGGGGTGAGGTATGTGAGGGGCTTGGCGGCGGATGCGCCAGCCTAATAACTGCGTGGTGGGCCGGATCGATTAGTCCTCTTTCAACGCATCGCCTTGCAACGCAGTAGGAGAGTTAGATTCTTATGTATATCACTCGAACACACTGAACCCCAGATTACTACCCACCCATCAAACCTATTTACTTCCCAGAACTCACTCTCCTTCGTTTCCTTCAAAATTCCCCCCGCACAGCATTCACAAAGATGACATAGGCCCTGAGGGTTACGATTTTCCTCAGGGCCTCCTGTGTGGATATGATGTAAAAAATATAAGAAATAAACAACAATCTCGCTAAACGTTGGCGGTGACCTATGGTAGGGGTGTTGGTTATCTAATAAATGGTTCCCGGGGCGGCGGTACACATAATTGTAATAGTTCTCGAGGGCTCTGATGTACAGACATTATGGCTCCTGTTGATTGACGAACATATACTAAAACATCGTTGGTTGGAATCGTAGCTTGAAATGACTTTAGCCATGTTTAGTAATAAACAAATTAGAATAAATTTTTTAACAATCATTATTTAAAATTTGAAAAATTTAATTCTCACCAATCTAATCGCCGCAATTTTAATAGGCACATATTATGGATATTACGCTTTGGTTCAACTTAATCATTACAAGAAACTTACGTCTGGAGAAATGATAAAAGATACATTAAAATAAAATTTTATTCAATCAATGTTCAAAATTTCTCTTATAAAATGACTTAGACAAATCTCACCCCATGAACCCGGGCACCCCTGCTAAGTCACGAAACGTAGTAAATGATGCATTAAAGTTACATTTTTGTTTAATCAAGTTCAAAAGATTTTGTTGATCTCATATATATTGATCTATTCCCGTAGTATGTTGATCCAGGTAAGAAGTTATTAGACAAAGTTGATCTGTGTCCCTATATATGGTTTTACTAAATGAACCAATCAAGGGGCAATCGGTGGACTGTTCATCACAAGGTTTTATGTGATTCCGTAATCTTTTGTGATATTAAACTCAAAGTATTAGTCTCTAGAGTCGAATATCGCATGAAATGACTGTGAGATGGTACCGTTTCAAATCAAAATGACGTGTGTTTCTTGAATTGTTTATAAGAAATGTATGCGTATTTAGATTGAAACGAAAATTTCGCAAAAACAAATCCATAAAAAAATCATAACTTAGCAGGGGTACACGGGTTCATAGGGTGAGGTTTGTCTAAGTCCTGGCGGCGGATGCGTTTTCCCATCTACTGCGTGGCGGGCCGGATCGAAAGAAACTGGTTGAGGGATACCTTTCGACCATAAAAATCCAAAATGGCGGCAAAAGGAATAATGTTATGTAGGAAATTTTGAACCTGTATCTTTTACCATCTCTCCTGATTACGCTTCGTGACTTAGTAGGGGAGGCCGGGTTCTTGGTTATAATGGGTAATTAATGGATGATTGGACGCGGTTGGAGCTAACTAAAAACTGTCCAAAGAAGCGAAGCTAGCAGTCTACAATGTAGTGCTGGTACCTACCCTAATATATGGAAATGAGGCATGGAATTGGCAGAAGAAGGCTGAAAGTAGACAGAATACTGTAGAAATGAAATCCCTGAGGCATATGTGCAGTAAAATCATGTATGACGAAATGTGCGTATGCTGTGTCTATTCTACAGGTATTTTATAAGAGCCTGTTAAAAGAAGCTAGCAGCATTGATCCCCGGTGCACCGTGCACGTGCTTGATACTCGACGGACACGAGCGGAACACAGGTTCACAGTAAAGTTGATGTTATCTATGTATGAACGGGTCGTTTCTCCGACTCGTTTTACCGTAAGTCGGCTCGCATGTGGAACGAGCTATCAGCATCTGTTTTTCCTCGTCCATATAATTCGCGCCTCTTTAAGACCAGCATTAATAAATTCATTCCAACAGCCCCTACCTTAACCCGCCTCATAACGCTGCCCAACCGGTTGGCGACATAGTTTCTATGTATTTAACGTGTAAAGACAGGGGCGCTCTAGTGAGAGGTGTCACATAAAAAAATCATACCGCCGAATTTGAATATGGAGACTTACAAAAACTTCCGTCTGGAGCCAGTGAGACTATGGCATCCTCAAAGGAGACCTCAAAGGAGATGACGAGGAGGAAGGTGGGAGAGTACCTGGCTATTCAGATATAACCAAACACTAATTGTAAAATAGTGCAAATTAATTTTAATAAAATTTATTTGAACCCGCGACCTTCGGATTGCTAGTCGAGAGCCACCTCAAGTAGTTTGATATGTTTGGTGACTTAGCAGGAGTTCCCGGGTTTATGGGGTGAGGTTTGTTCGGTTCTTGGCGGCGGATGCGCTTGCCTACCAAATGCGTGGTGGGCCGGATCGATTAATCCTCTTTCAACGCATCGCCTTGCAACGCAGTAGGAGAGTTGGAATCTTATGTTTATCACTCGAACACACTGACCCCCAGAATACTACCCACCCATCCATACCTATTTCCTTCCCAGAACTCACTGACCTTCCTTTCTTTCAAAATACCCCCAACACAGCATTCACAAAGATGACATAGGCCTTGAGGGTTACGATTTTCCTTAGGGCCTCCTGTGTGGAGACGATGTAAAAAAATACAAAAAATAAACAACTATCTCGCTAAATCGTTGGCGGTGACTAATGGTAGGTGTATTGGTTATCTAATAAATGGCTCCCGGGGCGGCGGTACACATAATTGTAATAATTCTCAAGGGCTCTGATGTAAAGACATTATGGCTCCTGTTGATTGACGAACATATACTAAAACATCGTTGGTTGGAATCGGTGCTTGAAATGACTTTAGCCATGTTTAGTAAAAAACAAATTGGAATAAATTTTTCAGCAATTTCAATTTAAAATTTGAAAAATTTAATTCTCACCAATCTAATCACCGCAATTTTAATAGGCACATATTATGGATATTACGCTTTGTTTCAACTTAATCATTACAAGAAACTTACGTCGGGAGAGATGGTAAAAGATACATTAAAATAAAATTTTATTCAATCAATGTTCAAAATTTCTCTTATAAAATGACTTAGACAAATCTCACCCCATGAACCCGGGCACCCCTGCTAAGTCACGAAACGTAGTAAATGATGCATTAAAGTTACATTTTTGTTTAATCAAGTTCAAAAGATTTTTTAAGCATGGATTTGACGTTTTTGAAAGTTCCATTTCAATATAAATACGCGTGAGGCAGTCTATCCTCTTTAAGTACAGAGTCATTTTCATAGAATATGGATGTTCTAACGGAATCTAAAAACTACCACAACGCGCGCGAAATTGGCGGTTACAAGTTACAACACATGCAAGCGGTCAAGTTTGTCTGAAATATATAGATCAACAAAATTAATCGTGTAAAATGTATATGTGACTGAAAAATGGGTGTGGCTTACAGCAAAATCTCGATGACACAAGTTGATCTGTAGGGATTTACATATGTATGCCAGCTTGGGTAATGGATCAACATATCCGGAGTGGATCAACAAATGCAAACGGATCAACATATACCTGGCGTACCGTCGCGCGAGATCAACATAGTACGAGAGGGGATAAATATATATATATATATATATATATATTTATCCCCTCTCGTACTATGTTGATCTCGCGCGACGGTACGCCAGGTATATGTTGATCCGTTTGCATTTGTTGATCCACCCCGGATATGTTGA
The DNA here is from genome assembly GCF_061612785.1 of Hesperophylax consimilis. NCBI lineage: Eukaryota > Metazoa > Arthropoda > Insecta > Trichoptera > Limnephilidae > Hesperophylax > Hesperophylax consimilis. The sequence goes on along the minus strand of NC_142841.1, from coordinate 530,589 downwards.
TCCATTACCCAAGCTGGCATACATATGTAAATCCCTACAGATCAACTTGTGTCATCGAGATTTAGCTGTAAGCCACGCCCATTTTTCGGTCGCATATACATTTTACACGATTTATTTTGTTGATCTATATATTTCAGACAAACTTGACCGCTTGTATGTGTTGTAACTTGTAACCGCCAATTTCGCGCGCGTTGTGGTACTTTTTAGATTCCGTTAGAACATCCATATTCTATGAAAATGACTCTGTACTTAAAGAGGATAGACTGCCTCACGCGTATTTATATTGAAATGGAACTTTCGCAAACGTCAAATCCATGCTTAAAAAACCTTTTGAACTTGATTAAACAAAAATGTAACTTTAATGCATCATTTACTACGTTTCGTGACTTAGCAGGGGTGCCCGGGTTCATGGGGTGAGATTTGTGTAAGTCATTTTATAAGAGAAGTTTTGAACATTGATTGAATCAAATTTTATTATAATGTATCTTTTACCATCTCTCCCGACGTAAGTTTCTTGTAATGATTAAGTTGAAACAAAGCGTAATATCCATAATATGTGCCTATTAAAATTGCGGCGATTAGATTGGTGAGAATTTAATCTTTCAAATTTTAAATTGAAATTGCTGAAAAATTAATTCCAATTTGTTTTTTACTAAACATGGCTAAAGTCATTTCAAGCACCGATTCCAACCAACGATGTTTTAGTATATGTTCGTCAATCAACAGGAGCCATAATGTCTGTACATCAGAGCCCTCGAGAACTATTACAATTATGTGTACCGCCGCCCCGGGAACCATTTATTAGATAACCAATACCCCTACCATTAGTCACCGCCAACGATTTAGCGAGAAAGTTGTTTATTTTTTGTATTTTTTTACATCGTCTCCACACAGGAGGCCCTAAGGAAAATCGTAACCCTCAAGGCCTATGTCATCTTTGTGAATGCTGTGTTGGGGGTATTTTGAAAGAAAGGAATGAGAGTGAGTTCTGGGAAGGAAATCGGTATGATGGGTGGGTAGTAATCTGGGGGTCAGTGTGTTCGAGTGATAAACATAAGAATCCAAGTCTCCTACTGCGTTGCAAGGCGATGCGTTGAAAGAGGATTAATCGATCCGGCCCACCACGCATTTGGTAGGCAAGCGCATCCGCCGCCAAGAACCGAACAAACCTCACCCCATAAACCCGGGCACTCCTGCTAAGTCACCAAACATATCAAACTACTTGAGGTGGCTCTCGACTAGCAATCCGAAGGTCGCGGGTTCAAATAAATTTTACTAAAATTAATTTGCACTATTTTACAATTAGTGTTTGGTTATATCTGAATAGCTAGGTACTCTCCCACCTTCCTCCTCGTCATCTCCTTTGAGGTCTCCTTTGAGGATGCCATAGTCTCACTGGCTCCAGACGGGAGCGGTTAGGACTGTATGACTCTGGTGCGGTATTCACACAAGTTTTTATTTGTAAAAAATGAAAAAAGAAATATTGACAATATTATAATCAGATATCATATTTCCTACAAAAAGCTACAGCTTGCTTCGAGAAGTTGAATAAAGTATTTTTAGCACAAACATGGCAGAAGATGAACTAACACGTGCAGTTTATAGTAATACCAACTAAAAGCACTTCAATATATTTTATTTAAATTTTGTAATTCCTTCATGCCTCATATTAGTGTTTCATAAAAAAATACAAATCATATCACACCACATCTTAACCAAAAAGCCGATATGTTTTTATACACAAAAAAGGGTTATTTGGATATTCTCTGTATGAAAACTAATTTCATACAGAGAATTTCATATATTTAATTGTTTTGTCTTTGATAATCAACGGCTATGGAATTCTACGTCTTGCCACCGCGTTTCCCGATACTATTGATTACTAAACACGGCGAAATATTTCAAAATGACTTATTAACGATTCCAGAATGTACTTTATTCATAATTGTTTTAAAAATTTATCTGTTTCTTTAGACATTTTTTTTTATAAAGTGCCTATAAACTTCGTTTTATTACTTATCCACTGGAGCGATTTCTGCCATATTTTGCCAATATTGTGCAATATCTTAGTTTTACCTCTAGGTACACAATAGAGTGGGTACTTATGGAATCTAGAAATATGGGATTATTGATTAAATCTAGGTGGATTCGTTAGCTTTAAACCGCATTTAGTAGTTTATATGGTTTCTGTGTTAATGTTTTTGGGGGATGATTATACCGGTACAATTGACCCCGTATTACAACTAAACTCCAGTTTCTGTGAGTACAGCTCCCAAGTTTTATAAACTCAAGTGCATGTCCGTCCGTAACACTTAGTCAATGTACTTATTTGTTCGTTGTCCTCTCTTTTCTAATGTGAAGTTGCTATTTTAATTTAAAGGAATATATATATACACATTGTTTGGGAATTAAATGACAAAATTGATTTAATATAATAGTATTTGTAACCACCTTGTAGCTGTTTTTTTAGTTCAGCTGATTTCCGGTCATATTGTTTTATAATATTAAATATGGGATGATTTTAAAAGAATCATCTTTAGAGCTATTCGAAACATTCGCAAAAATCAAATCCATAAAAAAATCATAACTTAGCAGGGGTACACTGTTGCGTTTGCTCAGCTACTACGTGGCGGGCCGGATCGAAAGAGACTGGTTGAGGGATACCTTTTGGCCATAAAAATCTAAAATGGCGGCAAAAGGAAATTATTCCATATTCAAATTCGGCGGTATGATTTTTTTATGTGACACCTCTCGATAGAGCGCCCCTATCTTTACACGTTAAATACAGAGAAACTATGTCGCCAACCGGTTGGGCAGCGTTATGAGGCGGGTTAAGGTAGGGGCTGTAGGAATGAATTTATTAATGCTGGTCTTAAATAGGCGCGAATTATATGGAGGAGGAAAAACAGATGCTGATAGCTCGTTCCACATGCGAGCCGACTTACGATAAAACGAGTCGGAGAAACGACCCGTTCATATATGTATAGATAACATCAACTTAACTGTGAACGTGTATTCCGCTCGGACCGTCGAGTATCAAGCACGTGCACAGTGCAACGGGGATCAATGCTGCTAGCTCCTTTTAACAGGCTCTAATAAAATATCTGTAGAATAGACACAGCATACGCACATTTCGTCATACATGATTTTACTGCACATATGCCTCAGGGATTTCATTTCTACAGTATTCTGTCTACTTTCAGCCTTCTTCTGCCAATTCCATGCCTCATTTCCATATATTAGGGTATGTACCAGCACTACATTGTGGACTGCTAGCTTCGCTTCTTTGGACAGTTTTTAGTTAGCTCCATCCGCGTCCAATCATCCATTAATTACCCATTATAATCAAGAACCCGGCCTCCCCTACTAAGTCACGAAGCGTAATCAGGGGAGATGGTAAAAGATACAGGTTCAAAATTTCCTACATAACATTATTCCTTTTGCCGCCATTTCGGATTTTTATGGTCGAAAGGTATCCCTCAACCAGTTTCTTTCGATCCGGCCCGCCACGCAGTAGATGGGCAAACGCATCCGCCGCCAGGACCTAGACAAACCTCACCCTATGAACCCGTGTACCCCTGCTAAGTTATGATTTTTTTATGGATTTTGTTTTTGCGAAATTTTCGTTTCAATCTAAATACGCATACATTTCTTATAAACAATTGATCGAAGTTGACCTAATACGATAGTGTGGGCACGAACTTCGCTTCGCTTCGGGCATCTTCGCTTCGCGTCGCCCGACTTCCGATTGTTGTCGGTAAATGCGCCCGAGTCAAAGGACTCGAAGCGTCCGTCTCTAGCCGCCGGCCGGGATATAACGACACCCTGATTAGAATACATTTAATTGTTTTGTCTTTGATATCATAAATATTTTTAATAAATTAAAAACGGCTATGGAATTCCACGTTTTGCCACCGCGATACTATTGATTACTTAACACGGCTAAATATTTCATAACGACTTATTAACGATTCCAGAATGTATTTTATTTATTACTGTTTTAAAAAATTTTCTGTTTCTTTAGACGATTTTTTTTTATAAAGTGCCTATAAACTACATTTTATTATTTATCCACTGGAGGATTTCTGCCATATTTTAGACCGGTCGGTGGCCGAGTTGACATCGCGTTTGGGTCCCACCCAGGCATAGTGTGTTCAATGTCCCCCATCACAACACAAGCAACATTTTCAGCTAACTGTGGTGGTAGTAGGAGATTTTCAAATATTGCCAGGTTATTCTTAACCCGGGAATGTTTGTCTTTCTTTTCAAAAATTAGTTTATATTGTTTATGTTTTTATGTTTTCGGGGGATACCAGAACAATTGACCCAGTACTACAACTAAACGTCAGTTATTTTTTTAAAGTTTCTGTGAATACAGCTCCCAAGTCTTGCTCAAGTGCATGTCCGTCCGTAACACTTAGTCAATGTACTTATTTGTTCGTTCCTAATGTGAAGTTGCTATTTTAATTTTAATTCATAAATGAGATCCCTGAGGCGTATGTGTGGTTAAGATTAAGAAAGGGACGCTTAGATGGTTTGGGCATGTAGAGCGAATGAGCGAAGATAGGAGTGTGTAAAGAGGATATATGATGCAAATGTGAATGGTAGCAGAAGTCGGGGAAGCCCGAGGAAGACATGGCACGATCAAGTGAATCAGATACTCGAGTCGGGTCATGTCAAGAGTCAGAATAATAGAAGAGTATTATGAGACGATGTATGAATGTGAATGAGGCAAGAAGTGTGTGCCAAGACCGAGTTGTTTGGCGGTCCGTCCTCTCTGTCTACCCCTGCGGGGAAACGGCGTGATCGTTAATTAGTTAGTTAGTTAAATATACACGTTGTTTGGGGGAAAGTTTTATCTCATTCATAAAAAAAAAACTTTTTTCCTTCTTTTTTATTGAGATTAAAGCAAACTATGATATAAACATAATTTTATTTTTTTATTTTATTACACTAAATAGTTACGGTTCGTGACTAGACTGATTTTTTTGATGCCAGATAGTGTATTACGTTAAACATAATTGAAATTTTGAAAAATTATTATTCAACTAATTAAAAAACTTCTTTTCCTCGTCGAAGTTATTAAAATTGGACAACTTTGGTTGAATTGGTTCAATTGGCCACATATAGAATTCATTTGGCCCACTGTAAAAAAAACTTCATATAAAATATAATCGAACAAATTGATTAAATATAATTGCATTTGTAACCACCTTGTAGCTGTTTTTTAGTTTATGATTTATTTATTTCAAAGAAAGATGCCGACTTCCGGTCATATTGTTGTATAATATTAAATATGAGATGTTTCTTTTAATAGCATTTCATTTTATTTAGAGAACTTTAAAATATAAACATTTCCGGTAAGGGTTCCATGATAACTCAACACAGTGACAATTCAACACACCTTTAAAAAGTGATGTAAAGTCATTAGAAACGATGAATAAAAAATTTAAACCTAACCGAACCTAACCTACTTAACCCAGTTAATAATGTTTTTGTTTCATCACTTTCCATGACTTTACATAACTTTTTAAAGATGTGATGAATTATCATTTTGATGATTTATCTGGTCATCTCCGGTAAGATGTAACAATCGTTTATACAGAATATTAATATTTGAAGTTGAGTTGAGTTCTGCGATTATTAAGCTTACGAGTTTTTTTAAATTCTAAAATAATGTGATAATCGATAAAAGATGGGTGGATTCATTGCTTATAATATAGATCATTTTGTATGTCTCTATATTCAAATTCGGAGGTATGACTTTTTTTATGTGACACCTCTCACAAGAGTGCCCTTGTCTTTATACGTTAAATACATAGAAACTATGTCTCCACCCAGTTGGGCAGCGTTATGGGGCGGATTAAGATAGGGTCTGTAGGAATGAATTTATTAATGCGGGTCTTAAAGAGGCCCGGATTATATTGAGGAAGAAAAACAGATGCCGATAGCTCGTTCCACATACGAGCCGACTTACGATAAAACGAGTCGGAGAAACGACCCGTTCATATATGTATCGATAACATCAATCCGCTCGTGTCCGTCGAGTTGTCGAGTATCAAGCAGTTGTCGAGTATCAAGCACGTGCACGGTGCACTGGGGATCAATGCTGCTAGCTCATTTTAACAGGCTCTAATAAAATATCTGTAGAATAGACACAGCATACGCACATTTCGTCATACATGATTTTACCGTACATATGCCTCAGGGATCCCATTTCTACAGTATTCAGTCTACTTTCAGCCTTCTTCTGCCAGTTCCATGCCTCACTTCCATATATTAGGGTAGGTACCAGCACTCCATTGTGGACTGCTAGCTTCGCTTCTTTGGACAGTTTTTTCTTAGCTCCAACCTCGTCCAATCATCCATTAATTACCCATTATAACCAAGAACCCGGCCACCCCTACTAAGTCACGAAGCGTAATCAGGAGAGATGGTAATAGATGCAAGTTCAATATTTCCCATATAACATTATGCCTTTTGCCGCCATTTTGGATTTTGATGGTCAAAAGGTATCCCTCAACCAGTCTCTTTCGATCCGGCCCGCCACGCAGTAGGTATTTTTTTAATGGATTTGATTTTTGCGAAAGTTTCGTTTCAATCTAAATACGCATACATTTCTTATAAACAATTCAAGCAACAAACAGTCGAATGAACACGTCATTTTGATTTGAAACGGTACCATCTCACAGTCATTTCATGCGATATCCGACTCTAGAGACTAATACTTTGAGTTCAATATCACAAAAGATTACGGAATCAGATAAAACCTTGTGATGAACAGTCCACCGATTGCTCTTGATTGGTTCATTTAGTAAAACCATATATAGGGACACAGATCAACTTTGTCCAATAACTTCTTACCTGGATCAACATACTACGGGAATAGATCAATATATATGAGATCAACATAAGTATGCCAATTTAGGTAGATCAACATAAATTATGCATCCGATTTCCATACAAATTTAGAAAATTTTATGAACAGTATATCAAATGGTTTTTCTGGCAAACTGGCAACATTGATAATTATTGTACCACTGTTGTCAATTCATTCAGATGTATTCCACAATAGCCAAGTTATATGGTGTTAAAGGTGGATCAACATAGTCTAACAACTTCTTACTGGATCAACATACTACGGGAAGAGGTCAATATATATATATATATATATATATATATATATATATATACCATATATACCATGTTACACAAACCTAGCGTAGCCGCTAAACTAATTGAAAACTGGGATGTTTTTTTGCCTTGACGAGAGCAGGCGGTATTAAGGGGACACTTTCTTTTGAATCACAAACCATGTTACACAAACCTAGCATAGCCGCTAAACTACTTGAAAACTGGGATGTTTTTCTTGCCTTGACGCGAGCAGGCGCTATAACGGGGGCACTTTCTTTTGTATCACAAACCATGTTACACAAACCTAGTATATTATTACAAATTATTTAGTGTTTTTATACGAATCATTTATGTATCCGCATGAAGTCGGCTACGATTGTCTAGCATCTAGCTCCTAGCTCTTTGTAAAGTGTCAGGATTTTTTTTTATTTTTTTTATATTAACTCCACACAGGAGGCCCTGAAGAAAATAATTTCCCTCAGGGCCTATGTCATCTTTGGGGATGCTGTGTGGAGGGTCTTATTGTGGAGAGGAAGGAGTGAACATGGGTCTTGAAGAGTCCCATGTTGTAGGAGGGAGGAAACATTGAGGCCAGCAGTTCGTTCCACAGCCGAACTGTTGAACTTAAGAACGAATCGTAGAAGCGACCCGTTCTCATGTGACAAATGTCAACTGTGTACAAATGTTGGGCGCGCGTTTGGCGTGTATCCCGACTACGCACTGGTGCCGAAGGGATCAATGACGCTAGTTTCTCAGAGCATCTTCCATTGTAATACCGATAGAACAAGGACAGCATACCTACCTGACGCCTGTGCTCTAAAGATTGCAGTCCGTTTGTTAAGATTGGGGAATCTATCAAACGGACCGCCCGTTTCTGCAGGAATACCAACATAACAAAATGTCAGCGAGTGTTAGAAATGGAGGCCGACCGTCGCCGCGTCGCCGATTTCGTATGCGAGAGTAGATTTTAATTTTACGTAATTAAAATTTTTATTGCAATATTTTCCACCGCCCCAAATGCAAAAAGTTGTGTTATACAGTAATTAAGGTGAATCTAAAGGTTTTATCTAAAAAATATTCATCATAAACGAGGCCAGCGCGATCGAAATTTTACCAAAAAAACTTTTGCATATTTGTTGTAAGTTAATTAATTAAAAAATAATAATCCCTGCGTTCGGCATAAATTGAACAGAAGGTACTGTAATAAAAGGGGATCTCCCATTGCGTTTTAGTTGGTCAGCTGGTCAGTACACAACAGTCATTATTTATGACAACAGTTTATTTAACAAACTTGTGTGTTTAAAAAAACAATAATTATTTTTTGGTGAATTGGTGAAATTTAGACGTTTTTTAACATTTATAACATTTTTTGTGGTTTAAAACAGTGCGTGATTTTTGTATTACAATAGAATATACTAATGTATAATACTACTATGTTAATGTGTCTCAGACATGCCAACGGCAATTCTACCAGGGCAGCAATCGAATAAATGGAGAGATTTCCACATCGAAGGCATCCAAGACGATGAGTGATTAACGGGTTAGCGAGACGTGTCCATTGTACTGGAAATGATCGTTCAAATATGGCCGATACTGGTCGTCCAGCATTACGCAATCCTCGAATGGAAGAAAATATTTGAAATTGTTTTTTAGAACAGCCAGGACGTAGCCTTCGATCTGTTTGGAGGGAATTAAATATTCGACACCAGGTGGTCTGGGATACCCTCAAGGATGATGGTCAACACCCGTTCCATTACCGATGTGTTCAAGCGCTATTACCCATGGATTACATTAATAGACGAGCATTTTGTCAATGGCTTATTCAGATGAATGTTCAAAACGGAGCATTCATCTGAAATATTTTGTGGACAGATGAGAACACATTCAGTAGAGACGGAATGTTCAATTCTCGCAATAAGCATCAGTGGTGACACGTCAACCCTCATGCAAAGCAACCCAGACACTTTCAACATCGGTGGTCTCTCAATGTTTGGGCGGGGATCATTGGCAACAAGGTGCTGGGACCATATTTTCTACCAGAAAGGTTGTCTTCACAACTTTACTTGCATTTATTGCAGAATGACCTGCAGGAACTTCTTGAAGACATTCCTCTAATAACCAAAAAAAATATGTGGTTTCAGCAAAACGGTGCTCCGCCTCGTTTTGGGCTACAAGTTCGAAGATTCCTCGATGAAGAGTTCCAGGGCCGCTGGATAAAACGTGTTGGACCTACCGCATGGCCAGCAAGGTCACCTGATCTGACTCCAATGGACTTTTTTTTGTGAAGCTTTATAAAAGCAAAAGTCTACAGAACAGATTGTCCCGATGTTGATACTCTAAGACTTCGTATCATTGATGCCTTCGACGAGGTATAAATTAACCCAGACATGATTTAAAAAGTGCAAGGTCCATCATCAGACGGACCCAACTGTGCTTGAAAGTTAACGGTGAACATTTTGAACAATTTTTGTGACGTGTTTTGAATTGGAGCTCATTGCTACATATTGTGAGTACCTACCTATGCTAATAATAATTTCTATCCTATGCGTCGACGTCGTACCATCGAATAATGAAAAAATTTTAACCTTGAAATAACCGATTTTTTTTTTCGGTTTTTTTTTGGTGAAAATGCTCAATTCAAAAAACTTTATGTTTATTTGGGTTCCCCATGTAGTGCAGATTCTCCAGTTTTCCGCTTGCAGTACGAGTTTCCGGACACCGTGTATAACTTTTTAAAAGTGTGTTGAATTGTCACTGCGTTGAGTTATCATGGAACCCATATTAGTGAGCTACCTTTATATGAAGTATGTTTTTTCAGAAAGGACTTTTTTCATAATTTTTTTTTATTACATTATATCGACACTTAAGATTCCACGCAACTTTGTTGTGTGTGATTCTAATTTTCTTTTATTTAATAAATCAAAATCAAAATTTCCTTTGAAATCATAAGATTTGTAAGTACCTAGGTACTTAAATTATTTTTCTTAAGTCGTTGTTGTCATTGTTGAGGATCGTGACCCCCACTCCAATTTCCCTGGCGGACAAGGCCCCTTCACTGGATAGCCAATGACAATTTGCACAACAAGAGGATAACTGATCACTCCAATCACTCCAGTCCCGGTGCATTGGTGACCTTCCTCTACTTCTCCTGCCAAACACCAATGACACGCTTTCTTTTGTGTCCACGAGTCTGATCTAGGTGGTCTTTGTTATGCCTCTGTCACTCCATATCTTTTGAATTTTGCTCATGGCGTCTTTTGTCAATGCAAATCATTCTTTTCACTTCTGTTTAACCGCCTCCTACATCACATAAAGACGAGCCTAGAACCTAGTATATGAAGTCGTTCAACGTTTTTAAGTCTATGAGATCATTATTTATCTTTACAAATACCTAGATTACGGATTCCTTCCTCTATGTTAGTATTTATCTACCTGCGTATTTAATTAACATGATAAATTTAATAAGTAATTATCTAATTTGACCAAATAAACGTCATTATCTCAATGAGATCTGTGTTTAAACTTTCTTTAGGCAGGTAGGAACCATAATATTTTGAAAAAAAAATCAAACAAACACAACTTTACTGAACCACGACTCCCGGTAAACGGCCACCTTTTTGAAACGAAAACGTAACATAAAAAAATTACAGACAGACTAAATTCAAAACGGTCGTGTTAACACTGGCGAAGGATTGCGTATGACGATAAACGTACAAAATAATGTATATATTTTTTCTATTTTGGTAGATAGCATTCATATTGAAGTTTTATGTAGTAATGAAAATAAAACAAGGACTTTGTTTATAACCATGAAATTTTATTTATTTAGTTTGTTATGACCGACCGGTAAAAAATTAAACTAGTAAATAATATTTGATGGCTCTGCTGAAATACAGATTGCAGTGAGTTTCGTAGTAGGTTCGCACTACCTGATCATAGAATCAATAGGGTCTTTTCACAGTTTTTTTATTGTCTAAAAAAAATAAGTAAAAAATTACGATAATAATGGAATTTTTATTTTATTTTTACGACGGTGAATAAATTTTTTATAACATTTTAAAATGTGCTATTTTTAAAATGCCGCCGAAACGATCATTTCGCGCCGAATAGCTCTGTGACGTCAGCGCCGTCGATTCTGTCCATAAGTGATAGCTGTTAGTTAGTAAATGGTCCGTAAGTTACAATAGGGTCTTTTCACAGTTTTTTTTATTGTTTAAAAAAATTAAGTAATAAATTACAAAAGTAACGTAATTTTTATTTTATTTTTACGACGGTGAATAAAATTTTTATAACACTTTAAAATGTGCTATTTTTAAAAAGCCGCCAAAGCGACATTTTCGCTCCGAATAGCTCTATAAGGTCAGCTTCGTCGATTTCCGCCAGTGTTACAATGTGCATGGTTTTTACCATGTTTTCATGGTATTTTGGGTCATTTCTAACTCCATGGTTTTTTCAATAAAACAATGTCGAACAAGACACCAAAAACCTGTACTTTCGAATGAGATATGAATTTTCAGCATGGGTCGCGTGGGGAAAATCCCAAACTTTAGGAATGTAGTTCAAACTTCAGTAGGTACCTATGGGTTCACGTGATAACAATGTATATTTATCTACTTATTGTCTTTGTCAATAAATAATATGAATACATATTAAAAGAAATATTATATATCATGACTTTATGTAGGTACCAAAACTAACTGGCAGTGGAGTGCAGTGAATTTTCAGTAAGCAGATTGCTAAGATTGAAAAATACGACATTAATGATGTTATTATAGCTGAATTTTTTTTTGTATGACGATTTTTAACAAAGGTAGGCAATTTTTAATTATACTACCATGGCTAAAAAATCTTCATACAATAAATTGACATTTCGAAAACAAAAAAATCATTTTCAGCTACAACAACATCATTAATGTCGTATTTTTCAATCTTAGCACTCTAGCTCACAAAAAATTCACTGCACGCCACTGCTAACTAGGTACTGTAAAATGTAGGAAAAAAATTATTGGAGTTCTGGGAGAATTTTTTCTCCCTCGTCTCATGGACCTGAAGAAGTTATTTAATTTTCATTATTATTTAATAGAGTTCTTCAAATTTTACTTGACAATAGCAAAAAATTAAATTTAAACTTTTGTTATTGTCCTATTATTGAAAGAAGAAATATAAAATCCGTTACTGTTGTTTTCGTATTTAAATTCTCAAAAAAAAACTTTAAAAAAGGCATGTTTTTTTTTCTTCAAAACTTGGTAAAACATGGTTTTTTGTTTTTGGGACATGGTAACACTGATTCCCGCCATAGGTGATATCTGTCAGTTTGTAAATGATTCGTAAGTTACAGTTGGTGTTGTTTGTTGTCTTCCAGTTTGTTTGATTTATATCGTTATATTTTTTCCGATGTCTTCTCACTTGCGATACAAGTATTGTTTGGTTCCTATGTGTAGAAATACTACAGTAAAAACGCCAAATAAGGTGTTTTTAAGCTTTCCCAAGAACGAGAAAATTAGGAAAAAATGGTGTAATGCAATGAAACGGGATCAGAGAAGAAATCCAAGTATTTCTTTGAAAAGTCATCTTCATTGTTGCGAAGACCATTTTAATGTAAGTTCCTATGGGTTGAAAATATTCTATATTATTTTTCATAATTTAAGATAAATTCAGTATAACAACGATATTCTAATTTTGCGAGCATAAGTATGTTTTTTTTTCAAATTTTACGATTGTTTTGAAAACTACTGAACATCTCTGCTGTAGTCATTGAGGTTTATATAGGTACTTTTATTTTTATTTTATTTTTTTTATTTTGTTTATTTAGGAAAACCAACAGATTTTTTACATCAATTAATTATCAACTTATAAAAAATACAAATAATATCTAATGATAGGTTTTCACTTAAAAAATAATTATAATAACAAACTAAGGGTCCAGTACCCGTGGGCAAAAAATATTTACAGAAAATACAAAATACTAAATAAAGTAAACATAACATCGGATATAAGAACACAAGTAAATTACAAAATATCAATTTATCCTCACACAACACCAATAATCACCAATATATGTATATACCTACAACTAAACTGAACAGATGTTTATAAAATGAGTCACTTGTAACTGGACAGGGTTCATATCAACAACATGATAACTTGCAGTATGTTATTAATTATTATTTAATAATAGCTAAGGTATCTTTTTTAAATGTTCCTAAACTACACGAAAATATGTCAATATAATTAAAATTCTTATTGTATAGGGTACAAGCTCTGAATATAAAAGCGTTTTGTCTGAGACTAGTAGAGCATTTTTGAAGATGAAAAAGTGACTTATGTATCTCTAGTTCTAATTCTTGGGACTCTAAAATTAATCTCAGACAAAAGGGGCGAACAATCAATAAGGCCACTGATAATTTTATAGAGATATATTATATCTGTATATACTTATCTATATATATATACTTAATGGCATTTATAGTGTACATATGTACATACATACATTTAATGTTAATTTATTTATATTTTAGCTTGAAGAAGACATTGAAAATTATATGAGATGCAGATTAATGGGTGGTATCATGCGCTTGAAAAATAATGTTATTCCACATGAATTTGAGTGCCAAAAAAAAAATAGCCACTTCTCGGCAGACGGGATTGAAGCGTTTGCACATGGAAGTTATCAAAAGCGCTCTACAAGCAACCAACAACCAACCAGAAGAGCCAGAACCACAGCCTTCCACCTCGGCACTGCCAAAAGAACAAGCTGTAGCTGAAGCAGGACCTCTTCATATTGCTACCCAAACTTGGTCACTTGCAACACAGGACAAGGCTGTTCAAGCTAAGTCAAATGTCATGTTCGTAGTAAAGCAACATCCACATCAAGGCGACAAACCGATATAGCTTGCTCACCAATGAAGTTTGATGTCAGTTTGACGGCGGAGAGGATACGACCTACACGAGCTGGTGCGACACATGTTGAACCCATAAATAAATCACTGGAACCTCAGGAAACAGGTTCATCGATTCAGATATACTGGAGGATATTACGTATCGTCCAACTTCACCAGACTTTGTAGGTGACGACTTTGAGAGTCAAGTTTTCAATGTTCAGATGCGCATGTCAAGCCTGATGGCCCTTGAACGGGGTCATAGGTTATGCCTAGGAATCCCAAAAAACATGTACCATCTGATATCCATTTTGCAAACAAAATACCCACACCGGTAACAAATATTTTAGTAAGTTTAAAGAAAATCCGCTTGGATGACTCATTTGCCATACTGTCTCTGCAGTTTGGAATTTTTATACCATCTGTAAGCCGGATTTTTATGAAAACGGTCTTGTTAATGGACAGATTTTTAAAAAGCCTTATTATATGGCCATCTGCAAGCAAAATAAGGTATAATTTACCCATAAGTTTTAGATCAAGATATTCCAAGGTACAATATATTATTGACTGTTTGGAAATTCAAATTAACAAACCCAATAATCCAATACACCAATCACTAACCTGGTCAGAATACAAGAGTTGTAACACGCTTAAGTACCTCGTGTCTTGTACTCCGGACGGATTGGTGAATTACATTTCTTATGGTTATGGTGGACGCGCTTCAGACGCTACCATAGTCGAGGATTGCGGATACTTGGATGCTCTGCGGCCGGGCATGTCCATAATGGCTGACAGGGGATTTAAGAATATAAGTAATCTTCTTCAAATTCGACAGTGCGAGCTTATACGTCCCCCTAGCGTATCTACTAATGTGCTCTGTACTGCGGAAGAAGTAAAGCAAGCAAAGAGGATAGGTGCATTAAGAATCCACGTAGAACGTGTCATCAGCAGGATACGGGAATTCGATATGTGCAAAATGCACGCTTCTACACACCACAATCATATCCCCATCATGGATCAGATCGTAAGAATAGTTTGCGCTCTAATTAATCTGCAAAATGTGTTAATTAAAGTGTAGAAAGTATGTGTATTATAAATGGTGACCAGATAACTCAGACAAGTGGCATTTTAGACTCCCTTTTAAAAGTTATTAAAAATTAAAAGTGATGAAAAAAAACTAGCTTATATAGGTTAAGTTAGATTATGGTTTATTTTATTTTTATTTTTCATCACTTTTAAAGACTTCAAAGGGTTTCTGAAATTCCACTTTTCCATGTTGCCATGGAACCATTATAATTATATTTATGTCATAGTATGATAGGAATAAATGATGATTGTGGTGTTTGAACGTATAATATGTATATACATTATATTTTTTAGTAAATAATTACTTTTAATTTATTATGTATCAACATTGTGTAATAAATAATACAACCTAAGTTACTGTATTAAGTATTAAAATAATGTTTTCTACTGAAATATAGTTATTCTTTTACTCACCTAAATAAAAATACTTAGTAGGCAAAATGCATTTGTAGTTGCATCTGTGCCATGACTTTGGGAGTAGGTTCCATGGAATCGGTTAGGTAGTTTTTCATTGTCGACTCCTTCGCTGGGCATTTCACTTCAACAATGAAATCTTCTCCCAAAGCATCTGGAGAAGCACCGAAAATTGGATACTCCTTACTCAAAATGAGACCACACTTTTTTAATTTAATTTTATTAGTAGCCTCAATTACTTTTAAAACTTGTTCTTCGAGGATTCTACCACGCTGAATAGCTTTAGTCTCAAATACTTTAGCACCGAGAATACTTTTAACTAGTGACCCGTCTAGTATGCAGCAGTGAGCCGCTTCATAAAACTTTGATGCCGTCACCCTACCGTAACGTAAGTTATGCCATAGTATATTGTCAAACTGGCCGATGGTTTTATAGGCTGCCTTCTGACAGGCCTCAATAGTCATTGCCTGTTTACAATATTCAATAAAGTCCCTGGGTGTGGAGCCCATATTATTTCCAAAAAAATTACATTCCATGATGTGGATTGACAGATTTTCAAGAGGTGTTGGGTTTGCATAAAACTTAGTTAACTGTGTATTTATGTGAATGCTAGCATCTATCAGCTCTCTTGCAAAACTCCCATCATCCTCTGGCAAATCCATATGTCCTATGCTCCCCATGTCTTTTGCTTTTATAAACTTCAGGCTTGTACCTATTCCCGCCATCTTGGAGCGTTTCCAATAACATTGGATTGAAGTTTTTGGAGGTTCCTCACTGCGTCTGTGGAGCCATGATAAGAAGGCAAGTGCGTGCTTACAGACACCTGGAACAATGAGAAGATGCAAAAATTAAGTTACTTTTATTTTGAATGTATGCTTATTTGGCGCCATTGCAGATTGAGGATCAGACATTTTTAAACATTAACTGCATACTTGGATCCATGTTGTCGGAGGGAGGAAACATAGAAACCGGCAAATCATTCTTCAGCCGAGCTGTTGAACTTAAGAATGAGTTTTAGAAACGACCCCTTCTCTTGTGACAAATGTTAACCGTGTAAAAATTTGGGGGGCCTGTTTGGCATGTTTCTCGACTATGAACCAATGCCGAAGGGATCAGTAACACTAGGTCCATCGGACTATCTTTCATTAAAATAACAGTAGAACAAGGATAGCATTCCCACCTAACACATGTGCTCTAAAGATTGCAATCTAAGTACAGGATCAGCAGTTGTGTACTATCTGTAGTATCTATGGGTCCTGTACCGTACGCACAGCTTCTGAGAGGCTAACTTGACCCTGTCTTCGATGGCGCCCCAGTACCTGGGCTGGTCACTTAGAGTTACACCGAGCATATCAATGGAAATAATATTGGGAAGATTGCTTCCATTGAAGGAGACTAGTAGATATAAAAATGAGAGTAGAATAGAATACACAAATTAGGAACTAACCTTGGGATGCAGGACAATCTTCACACTTGCATGAATCTACAACCTCCAGTACTTCATTGCAAATCAGTGTTACTGTGTAAACCTTTGTTCTGATTTTGTGCTACGGAGTGACTTGAGCTTTTACAGTGCAAATATTGTCAATTCGTTTCACTTGGACATATCCCACTGCAATGTCTCCATAATTTTCCCGTGCTGATCTGTAATATACATAATATTGTTTATCAAAACATTAATCTATCAAACCATAGCATTATCAGCAGGCAGGAGGGAATGTTTTTTTGCAGATTTGACATTTAACATTACAATGAGAACAAATTTACTAACTATTTATATTCATAATTTAAAGGTGGAAACAATTCTACAACCTTTGTATGCGGTTGTAATGTTCAATGTTCTACAGAGCATCTTCTGTCACGGAGGTTAGGAGGCTTGCTGTCTTGTTTCAATTTCATAAAAAGGGGCCAAAATAAACACTATTTGTTCGCATGTTTTTGAAATACATATAGAAAAAATGTGTTTACAATATGTTTTTCTTACCTTGTCGCTTTAAAACCTCTAAATTCAGCACTTAAAAAATCACTATTCCCACCTATAAAAGATGCCATCATTATAGCGTCTATTTTAGGCAAATTGTCCGACTGAGCACGTAAAAAACCGCTGTCAGTAATTATAACTACACAATATTATTAAATTACTATAAGAGAATAACACAAGCGTCTTGAATAAATCAAATATAACCGGTAAAAACTACAAATAATATTTTGCCTTCTGACAGCGACTCGGCTGGACTCGGCGTTCATAGAAATGATGTTGAATGATGTTGACAGTCGGCGGGCGTGACGTCATGATTCGGTCAACCAATCATGGTCCGTTCGGATATGTCCAATTTTAGGCTGCTTTTAAAATCATTAATTATGAATGAAAATATTAAAATTGGACGTTTTTAGTACGATAATCATAATCAGAAAATTAAACTTTAAATCTTTCACATATTTTTACCGGTATCCCTAGTTTGTGAAAATATCCTATTGTCCAGATTTCTACCCCGTGAAATTTTACGCTCTTTCGGAATAATATCTGGATCGGTTCCAGGAGATTTAAGGGTGCCCCGCCTTTTGCTTTGCCGCCCTCCCTATTGCTCGTCAGTGGAAGTGGCATTTGTTGTTTAATTCTCTTTTAACCCTTTGTTACAACTTCAGAAAGCTAAATGTTCAAAGCCAACGTACATACCTACTACGAGAAATATTATTAAAGCTCGCCTTTGTCTAAAAACTTTCAAATTATTAAAATATGGTGAAAACCCAAATCTCTTCTATCGAGTTTGAGACCGCTGTTCGTGAATGAGCGCAATATTTGTCATTTATTATCAAAATTCTATCTAAAAATATAAATAACAGAAGACGACATACGTATTTGCACTTCAGTCGTGAAAAGACAGCGACACCAGTGAACGCCTTATTTATTATTAATATTCAAATATTTAGTTATTAGTGATTTTTTTAAATTACGTTGTAAACAAATACCTGTTATTAAAATAAGAAATACCTTTCACATGATTATGGAAATAAATTAAGGAACTAAGAATCAAATAATATATTTCACTAGAAATGGGTTAACACTAATATGCTAAGCTAAGAAATTTTTTGATAAAATTTTTGGACAACAAATTTAAATGTTTGTAAGGAAAAGTGATGGTTCCCCAATTTTACGGATTCCGAGGCAGGTATCAAGAAACTTTGTTGACTAATCGTTCTGTTTCTCCTTACCGTTTACCACTTTACATTGAAACTTTTCTTTTCACTTTTTTATAATTTCTTAACCGTCTCTTTTCTCAATTTATATTTTTCAAAACTTGAAAGTACTATACCTATATTTTATAAAATTACGTTGCTCATAAGAGTTTTGATATTTCTTTGGTCTGATATGTACTATTTTTACAATAAAATAGATATTAAAGTTCGCTTTCATATTGAGTTTACTTCATTTTGAATAATATTTTATTATCACTTATTAATGCACACAGTTTGCACACGAAAACACGTGATTTCGGCTATAAATAATTCCTGACATTATATGTATTTCAGAAACTTGGCTCATCAAGAATATTAATATAATGATAACAGTCACAACGTTTTTAGATGTGACAGAAATTAAAGTCTCACGTGCCAAGTCTTAGTCCAATAAAATGAAAACACGTGGGTAAGCATTACTACAACTGACCTAATAAATTGTAACCTCAGTGGGAATTGCAAAGACAGAAGCTCCACAATCATCTTGGAACTTCAAAACCACTAGGGCGAATTGGGTTAGCTGGATGCACCCGGACAAAGACAAACTTACAAAAAATAAAAATGTTTCCAATTGAATTAATCTTAAGAAATTAATTTAATAATTAAATTAATCTTAACTCATCTCTATTAGTTTCCTTAAGTAACATTCCATTCTTCAAATAAGTTTAAAATCATTTTATTTTTAATTACTTACTTACTGTAATAAAACAATGTACACTCCTCTTCCAGCCACAAGCTAATGCTTTTATGGAAGAGGGGTCTTGAAATATTTGATCATATACTGTAACAAATAAACAAAAATGTACTTATATAATAAACAAAATAAATAAAATAAAAAATAAAATCAATGAAAAAGATAAACTTGGAAAAAAAGAATTAAAGTTGGGAATCCAAGAGACAATGATAGTTTCACAATATTACAATCAAGGGTCAAAATTGGAATACACAAATGATTCCAATCTTATAATTGTTCTATCGAAGACTCTTTACATCATAGTACAAAACCACTATGGACTGCATAATCAAAAGGTATGACTCACTCAATTCCTAAAATAATGTACCTAAATGAAACTGTAGCAAATAGTGGTCATGAAATTAGTGAACTTTTCTCAAATTACTTCTGCTCTGTTTTTAATACAAATGATGTGTCAAATCAACATGTAAATAGTGATTCTCAAGAAAGTACTCACTCGCTCAGTCATGTCGAAATTTCAAGGACTGAAATATGCAACGCTATGAAATCACTAAACTCAAACAAAGGTCCAGGTCTAGATGCCATTCCACCATTCTTTATATCAAACTGTGCTAAATTTCTTGTTTATCTTCTTCATGTTATATTTCATAAATCTCTTAGAGAAGGTGTTTTTTATGTTGTTAATCTTTAGAAAATTGCACGTATCACTCCTATCTTCAATTCTGGGAATAAAAGCGACATCTCTAATTATCGCCCAATAAGTATATTCTCATATTTTGGGATTATTTTCGAATCCTTAATCTACAAAAGCATTTTTACACATTTTAAACATATTTTAAATTCTGTTCAGCATGGATTCGTATGCAACAGATCCACTACCACAAATTTAATTGAATATGTAGATTTTTTAAGTAAGAATTTTGACAAAAGAACAAAAATAGATGCAGTCTATAGTGATTTCCGAAAGGCATTCGATAAAGTCAGTCATCCTCTTCTGATCCAAAATTTAAATAGAACAGGTTTACACGGCAACCTCTTAAGATGGATTATATCAGATATCTCTCACAGGAGTGTTAATGTACATTGTAATTAATGTACATTAATAGTTAATAGTTATGAGTTCTCTCCCAAACTTGTCACATCTGGTGTCCCTCGAGGATCCCATTTAGGACCACTACTCTTTAATATATTCATAAATGATCTAACGGTAAAACTTTTTTGTAGAAAGGTTTATTATATGCGGATGACTTAAAAAAATTTCATCCCGTGAATTCACAAGAAGACTGCAAAACTTTGCTAAAAGACCTACTCACATTGTCTCAATGGTGTATAGATAATGACATGGAATAAAATTTTAGCAAATTTAATATCATCTCGTTCACGAGAAATGTCCGTAAAATTGATTTCCCTCACACGATCTGTGATGAAATTGCAAAACAAGTAGACCCCATTAGTGATCTGGGAATCTTACTTGACTCGAAGCTAACCTTCAGAAACCATCACCAAAACATTTTCAATTAGGTTAATAGAATGCTTGGCTTCATTACTAGAATCACTAAATCATTTAAAAACATAAGTAGCTTCAGAATTTTGTACTACTCATATAAAAGAAGCATCTTAAAGTACGGCTCTGTGATTTGGTCATCACGCAATGCAATTCATAGCAGTAAAGTGGATTCCATCGGAATTTCGGTAACTATGCTGAAAAACTTACTCACTTTTTAGAAGTCTCACTCGCCAAAAGAAGAAATATATCAGATATAATCTCTCTGTTTAAAATCATTAACAATGTGTATGATTCATATTTAATTAATCAAATTAAACTAATATAAGACCGAAATCCACAAGAAACCCTGTAACCTTTTGGATCGATACTTGTCGTAGTAATACAAGTATTTTCAAACCAACATCGAGAATGACTTGATTATATAATAGATACTGCAATCTCCTAGACTTCGATGTATTTTCAAACTCAATTAATACCTTCAGAAAAAACTTCCACAAACTTATACCCGATGATCTCCTCACTTAGAGCCATTTTATTATTTCAATTTCTTTACCAATCACCTACTTATGCATTAGCTCTACAATATATGTATTTGTGCGTGCATGTGTGTGTACATGTTTGCGTACAATATGCATACAGTGTGCACATCTATGCATATATGCTTATGTGTGTGTTTGTATTTAAATGTGTATGTGATCGTATGTATCTATGTTTGTGTTTTTTTTTATTTTTTTTATTTATTAAATTTAATATAATTACATTTAATACAATATAAGATATGGGTAGTCCCACAAAGCTGTGACAATCAGCTTGCCTGTAGGTTCTACCATTTAATGTTATAACATAATACACATTAGCTTAAGTTCAAATATTAATACCAAATATAATGTTTAGGATAGATAAACGTTTTTTCATTTATTTACCACTTTTTTGTCAGTTTAGGGCAGGGTTCCTCATTATTTTTCAAGTTAAAGTTTTCGTTAAATTTGTTATAAATCACAGGTATCAAATAGTCAAGTGTTCTGCTACCATACTTATTTGATATTAGTGGAATTTTTAGGCCTTTTTTTTCAGTAAATCTTGTTTTGTGACTATGCACCAATGGCTTTTTGTATGCATTTTCTCCCGCATTATCCATAATTATAATAAACCAGAGAAGCCCTTTAATTGGGAGTAGGCCCTCAGAGCCATACAGTAATTTTAAGTTGTTCTTTTGTTTGTAAATGCAAGGTTTAACATTTTTTTTTAATTATAACAGTTTGTAGATTTTGAATGTATTTAATATTAATTCAATTCAATTCAATTCAATTAGTTTATTCCTTTAAAAACATTACAAAATTACATTTTATTTCGTTTTTAAGTACATTTGTAAAATGGTATTACATAATAAGTAAACGGTGTATAAACTATACCAGCATCAATAGAGCTTGCCTTTTAAAGGCAGCTTCACCGATGCTAAATATGTCGATATCCGAATTAATTCTGTTCAACAGCAAGACTGCTCTCCCCACCGGCATGACCATTGGCAAGTTGGTCCTGCAGGCCGGGAGATAAAACAGTCTATGCTGTCGGTGACGGAGATAACCATCAGGAACATAGAGACTAATACTCTCCATGATAGTCGGATTTACTAACCATCCACGAATCAGTTTGAAGAAGTGTGATACAATATGCACATCTCTTCTGACCCGTAGATGGTTCATACCGAGCATGCCCAAGAGAAAGTCAGTAGGATAGAGCCACGGGTAGTAGCCATACTCCCTCAGGTAGAGGAATCTCAGAAATTTCTTCTGCACTCTCTCCAACATAAGGGAATACTTCACCTGATGTGGGCTCCAAACCACCGACCCACTCTCAAGCCTACTCCTAACCAACGCAATGTATAGCACTTGGAGAACCCGGGTGTCTCTAAAATTCATCGCAGTGCGTAGGACGAAGCCCAGCATTTTCAGTGAAGCACTACACGTCATTTCGATATGAGTATGAAATGTCAGCCTACTATCAAACATGATGCCAAGATCTTTCATAGTGGAGACACGTTTTAAACTTCGGGCATTCATGGTATACCGGTAAAACCAAGTATGACGTGCCCTTGTGAAAGAAAGAATGAAACATTTAGAAACATTGAATTCGATCCGATTCCGTTTACTCCAGTCAACAATTCTATTAATGTCCGATTGGAGTCGAATGCAGTCTTCTAAAGTTTTAATTTCCAAGAATAGTTTTAGGTCATCAGCAAAAATAAGTGAACTGGAATGCAGAATATTTTCTGTAATATCGTTAATAAAAATTAGAAAGAGGAGCGGTCCTAAATTAGAGCCCTGTGGAACGCCTGAGAGTACAAGGAATAATTTTGACATGAATATTCCATGAGATACAAATTGCTTTCTTCCTGTAAAATAGCTTGCAAAGAATATGAGAAACCGTAAAGAAAAACCTATAGTTGACAATTTATTCAATAATATGTCATGGTTTACGGTATCAAATGCCTTCGAGAAATCATTATATGAGCAATCTACTTGGTAGCCCTTATCTAAAGATTTGGAAACATAATCTGTGAGTACCAGTAGGTTAGTATCTGTTGATTGACCTTTTCTAAATTACTCGAGTGTCCCCAAGTTCGAATTCCATATCTAAGTATTGATTCGACCATAGAATGATATATAAGTTTGAGAGTACATCGAGGCAATACAAATATTAATTTACAAAAATTACTCGCCAAACATCGGAGCTGGTTACAAATTTTGATCACACTTTTGTCCCATTTAAAGTTATTGTCTACGATTATGCCAAGGTAAGTATATTCGTTTGCAAAATCAATTTTTTCACAGCAGCAAATATTATCCATTTTTTTTATGTATACAATCAAAATTATGTGCAGTTATATTAGGTAAGTTCCACATTTTCAAGCTCGGTGATCTTATATACATGCATTTAGTTTTTTTGATATTAATAATTAATCCTACATCATGAGACCATTTAAGTAGCTCGTTAAAGTCAATTTGTAATTGTTGAATAGCTATTTCAGGGTTTTCATTAGAGACAACTAGTGCAGTATCATCAGCAAAAATAAATTTACGGGCTATTTTAAAAAGTTTAGATATGGCAATTACATATATAATGTATAATTTTGGTCCTAAAATTGATCCTTGTGGCACCCCTGACTTGATATATCTAAAATTACTCATTACATTCAAAATCTTTACATACATTTTTCTATTTGTTAAATAGTTTTTGAAAAATGATAGGAGTTTACCACGGATTTCTATGATTTCGAGTACCTTTGATTAATTGTGTATGGCTGAGTGTATCGAAAGCTTTTGAGATATCAATAAATAATACTAGTACATGTTTTTTTGAGTTAAGCTCTGAATTTATATAATTGGAAAAATTTTCGAGCAGTTTATCACAGCTTTTTTGTTTTTGGAAGCCATACTGACATTCATCAATAATGCCCAAATTATTTAAATATTTATCCAAATTTATAGATATATATTTTTCTAATATTTTTTCTAATGCGGGTAATAAGGAAATAGGCCTATAATTATTTATTACGGTGTGATCTCCATTTTTAAAAATTGGCCTTATGATGCTGCATTTTAGTTCAGCTGGAATGTGACTTGTGTCAATTATTCTGTTAATTAGGTGAGTAATTATAGGACTAAATAATTTAACATGTTTTTTTAGATCATACATGCGAATTAGATCCACGCCCGGTGTCTTTGAATTTTTCATTCTTTCGATAATGCATTCAGTTTGTTCTGCATTAGCTCTTGGTAGGTACATTGAATGTTGCAAATGTTCTTGCTTCAACTCAGACGCTCGAACATTGCATTCGTGCAATAACTGATTTAAACCGTCGTCAAAGAATTTTGCAAAGTTTTCTGCCACCACATCCGCAGTTTGGGAATTTAAAAAATATTTAGATATTACTTCATCACAATCGGATTTATTTTTCCTACCCAATACTTGATTTACTTCATTCCATGTTTTTAATGTCCTTGAAACAATGTTTAAATTTGTTATTATAGTATATTTTTTTTTGTGTTTAATATTTTTTTATTTCTGTATTTCTTGAATTCGATTTCATATATTTTATTGTTAGGCGTGTTTTTCCATTTCCTCCATAATGTGTCACGTAGTTGTATATTTTCAATGAGATTATAATTTATCCAGCTCTTTTGGTTATTACGCTGTTTATTTGTATTTGATTTTGTTTCAGTACTTTTTTCGTAAATATATTTGAATTTCGATTTAATTTCTTCATAAATTAAGTAAGGTTCCGTTATGTTTAGTATTTCATTCCAATCAGTGATTTCAATAAGTAGGTCGATTTTTTTTCCGATATTACAGTATATTTCGTATGGTGCGATTTATTTGTGGTACCTGCCTCATAGGTAGAGAAACGCATCGTTGTTGCAATAAGGTAGTGATCCGCTATTATAGTTTCACATACACATGAGCTGATTTCATTTGTCTCTCTCTCTCTTACATAGATATGGTCTAGACATGTAGCCGTTACTTAGTTAGTCAGTATGGCTTCACGGGTCACGTCATTAATACATTTAAAAAATCCAAATTTAGCCATAATGTTTTCATATTGCATTACAATTGGTTCCTGATAATTTAATAAGTTTATGTTCGTATCCCCAAGTACCATAACGGATTCTTTAATTTCAATATTTCCCAATATTACATCTAGCTCTTCGAGAAATATATTTTTATTTGAATGAGGTGGTCTGTATATTGCCAATATATGTAGACGTTTATGTTTTTTGACAGAAATAGTTCCTTAGACACATTCAAATTTAGTTGGAATTATGTTAATTTGTTCAAACTTTAGGTGATCTTTCACATATAAAATAATCCCGCCTCCCGATTTGTTTTTTCGACAAAAGTAATGAGAAGTAAAACCCAATATTTTGTATAGATGTATATCATTTTCATTAATCGACGTTTCACAAAGCGTGATTATATCAATATTAATTAGAGAGCTAGAGATAACGACAAGAAACGTATCCCAATATTTTGATAAGGATCGAATGTTTAAGTTGATTGCAGTTAAATTATTATTTCCCGAAACATGTTTTTTGATAATCCAGTTCTCAAAACTTTGTGTGCATTCATAAGCGATTTCAGAGGTGTCAAAATCTACGTTCAAATCACCCATATTGAATAATATTTTAATAGGCGGCAATAGTATGTAAACAAGTGTGAGGATTTATCAAGGCAAATAAATTGCATAAATATTTTTACGGAAGTAAACATTACCAATATATTCCTAGTTAGATTTTTGCTTTGTTCAGAAAGTTTTTGGTTAAATAATTGACAACAATAAATATTTTTTCTACATGTATGAGTATACCTAGGATAAACTAACATCAATATACATTTCAATACTCCCGTGTTAACACTATAGATACCGGACAATAAATTAGAATATAATATATTTAAAGAAGAAAAAAATATCAAAGATATGAGATACTCATATTTCGGAAGTAAAAGATATACATCATTGTGCTTATCAGAAGAAGATGTTAAGTATTTAAATAAAATGTGTACATATATATGTGTATATATGTGTGTATATGTGTATTTAGATGTGTACATGCATGCGTATATATATGCATAGTATATTTATAAGTATCTATGCATCTTTCTTCCTAATAATTGATTTCGATCCTCCTTGTTTTTATGTACATTCTTGTAATTAAATTTATTATTACTATAAATAACCAATTTACTACACAAAGAATATTGAGATGAATGTTGTGCTCACCTATAATTAACACCCATAAACCATGCATAAATGTAAATTACGTTAAAAATTATGTGATTTAAATAAATAAAAAGACAAAATTCATAAGGTATAGAATATTATGAAAAGACTTTGCCTTTTGAAAAACGTAAAAATACAAAAAGTAAAATTTAAATTTACTAAGCCAATAACAGAACTGATCTTACATAGATAGATAGTACTTTCTGCCAGCTGAAACGAATTATCAAACGTTTTTTATAAGAAACAGCGATACAACCCCGTATGAAGTCGACCATAAATAAACAAAAATCTCTACAAAACGATCATATCTAAAAATTTAATCTCGAACCGATTGATATGTGTCAATAAAAATCAATGCCACCCCTAAGAGAGACGAAACGAGTAAAGGAAGTGATACCACCCAAACATCCCCCACTCCTCCTCGGGGGTGCCGAGGGAGAAGGGGTGTCTAGGGAGAACGGGTGGCTAGAGAGAGGGGGTGGGTATTGGAAGGGCATATATCCCAAGTGCGGAAAGCCGAAAGGAATGAAAGACACTTCATATAATATTTATACCGGTGCGGAATTCTTGCGCGAATATGTGGAAAGTATGTGGAAGCTGTGAGTTGGCGTGTATTTTTATGTGTCCGAAGGAATACATATTCCTCCACTCAGATTTATGGCCTGTATAACATCAGGTAATTCTAGGTCCTCTTTTTCATAAATTAAAAATTTTATTAATAAAATGTGTACCCAATAAAGAGCAGGTCTGAAAGCCAGAAAAATATATTGGGGTTTTGTTTTGAAAAAAGGGATGAATGTCGTGACATATTATTATTATGCTTTGATTTTTAAACATGGTTATTTTTTTAGTTAACTTGTTGATTTTTTTAAACAGATATGAATTAATATAGAAAATTATACGTTACATCAATTTTTTTTTAATGTTACCCTAAAATGAATGACAATTTATAGACTATTTTTTTAGGTTTAAAAAGTTTATTTGAGGAGAGCCGTTACTGAAATAACGACTTCGGGCTACCTACCCTTAATTGTATTATAATATTATCACAGTACTTAATTACTAAAGGGTAATTATAATGGTTAATTGTACAAAATGTCTACCTTTAAATGGAAAGAAATTACCTTTCTTTAAATTATTGCCAGCTTCGTCCGTAACAAATATTCGAAAGATATATTGACTTATTATTGTAGAAAGCAATCACTTTGTGGTTTGACATATTTAATAAAATAAAATACTTTTTTGTTTTAAAACCACGATATTTATTAATTTAAGAACCGACCGGTTTCGCTTTACTTAAGCATCATCAGGGTACAAATTAATACTAGTATACTAGTATTAATTTGTACCCTGATGATGCTTAAGTAAAGCGAAACCGGTCGGTTCTTAAATTAATAAATATCGTGGTTTTAAAACAAAAAAGTATTTTATTTTATTATATATTGACTACAGCGTGTATAAACGTTTAATACTATTTGGTTTCGTCTTAGTTAATTTTAATACCCAAAACATCATCAAATATTATTGTATCGTTAAATTAGCACACCAGCTGACTGTTTACTTAGGAAATTAAATAAACCTCGCAATATGATAAATTCGTAACCAATCCCTTTCGATATTAAATTTTCACCTTTTTTATGAGCAGATACATAATTTTTCCTAGTATTCCGTTAACTATCTCGGAATCGACTTTTTCATTTGAAGTTTTTTATAAATAGCGGAGCTTCAAAAAGCCATAGATATTTTCTATTACGGAAAAGGTTGTGCGAAAGCAAAAAAATGAACAATAAATTTAGTAATAACTCATTATATTATCTATAATGCTAAGGGCAATCAAACGCCCGGTTAATAAATTAGATAGCGACAGAATTATTTA
The DNA here is from genome assembly GCF_061612785.1 of Hesperophylax consimilis. Taxonomy (NCBI): domain Eukaryota; kingdom Metazoa; phylum Arthropoda; class Insecta; order Trichoptera; family Limnephilidae; genus Hesperophylax; species Hesperophylax consimilis. The sequence goes on along the minus strand of NC_142841.1, from coordinate 501,984 downwards.
TTTGCAGATAAAACAAAGCTTTCCGATTGGTTTTGGTAGAACTTAAGTGGAAGTTACTCTCAGTATCGCCCTGGTGCTCATGCACCAATCAGAATTGAAACGATGCTCGAAATGGCTTTGGCCATGTTTGGTGACCAGATCTGATACCACGGGATTAGTTTAGCAACAAATTAAATATAATGAGATGTAAAATGTTCACTACTGCTCTGAAAACGGACGGGATTTTTTCCAACAAAAATAATGTTATGATTAAAAATATAAATATTTTGAAATAAATCAAAATATCCTATAATCTATTTGTCTGGCAAAAAGGCTTTCTTATTGAATGATTATGGTGTGATACCAGCTGAAGCAAAGTTGATGAAGAGCTTGGCAGGCATCAATGAAATTCGGCTGAATTAAAAAATAAAAAATAAAGTAACTTCCAGAGTGAGAGCGGCCAAGTTAAGGCGAAATAGGTAGACTTGGCTTGAAATTTGGAATTTTTGAGGCCACTTTTAGACGTATGGACACTTTTCTAGAAAAAAACACAAATTGATTTCGAAAGATCGTTATTTTATCTAGTAAAGTAAGATGTTAAATTTTGAAAAATAATATTATTTTCATATCATAATAAAGTGTTACCGTTGGAAGATGCGCAGATTTGTTACATTTTCAAAGGTGAATTTGTATTGTACAACAAATATTTCAAATCAAATACAGTATAAACAATCAATAAATTATCTATCATAAGTATGTATAAGAATTTTGTTTTTATTTCAAATAAAATTACTAATAAATAAATCCGAGCACGCGTTTTGTGACGAAAATCCCTCAATTGGACTATTTATTTATGGTCTTACAAGTTGGTATAGTTCAGATATTTTACAAAAATAATTTACCAAGACATTATTGAAACATTAGAAATAATTTATGACAAAAAATATATTCTTAAAGTATATAATAGTAATTAATTTCGATTCGCGTTTGTTGTTTGTTCGTTGTTTGTGTTTACCCCGGCGCAAGCCGAAATTTTATCACTCTCCGCTGCGACAGGGCGGCGAGCGGACGTCTATTTCACACCAGTCCAGTTGATAACATTTTAAAGAAATTCCTCGCTTAAAAATGTGGAGGAAAATACCCTTGGAAATAAGTTTTATTAGAAAGCACAAATTACGACATCAAAAACGTACGTGGAAGATTTATTTTCAGAAAAACAAAGGTTAGTGATATTTAATTATCCGTTTACATTGTACGTACTTATATGCTACAGGGTCGTCCGAAAGAATCAGTCGGAATAAGCACATTTTTTGTAACATTTGGCAATAATTTTGTGTTGTGTAATTTCCAGGAAAAATAATCAACTATGGACTATCAGGAGTTTATGTCTGACATCGATGTTTCATGTATAAATGTTAAAACTTATGCCAAAGTACGTGAAACTGTTTGTGATTGGCTGTCAAAAAGTGCCACGAACCAAATGAATTTTTATTCGTGATGTGCGATTCAAATCATTTTTTTGTTCATAATTTCTATTTCAGTGTCCAATTCACTATTACATTGGTATGATTCAACATATTTAATAATTTTTGTGTTACTTTTTGTCAGTTTCATAATGTCATATTGTGAATTGAGCTTCTTGTTTTAGGAAAAAACACGAGGTTATTAATCGAAATTTACCTCGTGAATTTAATAACATTTCAACATTAGACGACATAAGACGAGTCAGGTCGCTCCGTTAACTATGAAAACAAGGACATGAAAGCGACACAATATTATGCAATCACATAACTACATATGTAGGTAGATACCGTAGAAAATAGTTGAAAATAAAACCTAGTTTTAATATATATACTACTTCAGTTGTAAGGAATAAACCCTATTTTCAATGTCATACATATCAAATCAAGTAATACTTTAAAGAAAAGTATTAGAAAAACAAAAAAATAAATAAGTAAAACAAAAGATTTTTACTCACCTTTGGAAAACTCACGTAAAATATTTTAAAAAACAAATTAAACAAATATTTGAATTTTTTTTAATGTATATTCATATACCTACATATTTTATATCTACCATGTCAACAAACTGCATTTGTATTTATTATTTATGTTTACGCACTCTGACGTATAATTTATAAATATTTATGTAACTACTAATTAGGAAGAAAGCTACAACCGAAAATTTAACAACAATAATTGTTATTTCATCGGAACCATGCTGTAGTTTTTGTCAGCCGCCCGAGTGTACGGCTCGCAGCGGAATGAATTCGGTATTACTGTCTTGTTCTAAAAAAACGTTCGATTGCGAGACCGTCTTTTAACGAAATTTGAATTTTCGTCCGCTGGTTAAGACGCATTAACAATGGATCTATGTCAAAAAGCCCACGGTGTCCGGTCCAGTCCAGTGGATAGGAAGATGATTTCCGTTCACCAATTTTCTAAGAATCTAGTCTACAATATCAGGAGATAGTGGCGTTATTTGCGAATTCGTCGTCCGTCAGTCCAGAGGTGTACCAATGCTCTCGCCTATCGTACAGTGAATGAGCTGTTTCTTAGATTCGCCTTCCCAGGCTCTGTCCCAGTTCGCAGGCTTGGCAACCGCATTATGTCTAAGCATCCATTTCCAACAATGTGGAAAGTACACAATTGTCAACTGGAGGTGCCACACATCGAAACCATAGATGTATATCAATTAGAAGGAGCCACACACCTTGTTACTAATATTTTAGTCATAAATATTAATATTAATCAATTTGTAAGACCGGTTAGCTGTTTTCCTGCTGGCTAAGTCCTTCGTCACAATACAAGCAACAATTTCCGCGTATTGTCCGTGACTGAAGATAATTATTTGATGAAGTTGGAACTGGAGTAAAGTGACTAAATTTGCAAACAGTATGTATTTATTTTAATTTTTTGATTAATTTTAAAAGATTTATAAAATCACGGTTTGAAAAGCCTAAGCTTGCTGTGTTATGCATTTTAATGTATTTCTTAACTTCTATACGACACGAGGGAGCTTAAAGATTCTCCCCACTGTAGCTCTCTGGAGCCCCTCGACCCACTTCTCAGGGCCCAGGGCCCAGCCTCCTACCTATTCACCATTCCTGCTGCCACCCCCACCCCCTACATCAGCCTATTCACACTCGCAGCATCCATCCTAATATCATCTCCAGCCCGATGCGGACTACTCCAAGTAAAAATAAATTCATTTCTAATGCAATGCAAGGTTTCATGCAGTTAAGATTAGAATCCTCAAATATTTACTTATTTACGGAGGTTAAACATAACAGGTAAAGTTCTCAAGTGGATTTAAAATTCAATTTATTTTATTTTCAAGCACTAAACACATACAATACGCTACTAAAACGGCATAAAAAAATTAAAATGTGTAGGTCAATGTTTGACCTCGTGAAAAAAGAAGTCAAAATATCATTCATGGGTAATGTTTAAAACGTGCAGAATTTTCGATTCTGAAATGTGGTTTTTCACCAGGGTGAAACCTATTGAGAATATTTACCACGCGCTCCTCTCCAAATAAAAACTAGCAACTATTTCATAATAAAGGACCTTTAACAAAGTGGTTCGGTGGCCAAATAAATAATAATTCCGCAGGATGATTATGTGAGCGCCTTTTAAATTCAAAATGCTTAAGATTCTTTTTTTAAAGGCCTGCTTTTCAGTTTTCTTCTCCCGGGCAACTATCGCGAGATTGACAAATTAGCAGAGTTAATTGTACAAGAGACTTTCGTTCCTTCTGCTCGCTGCCCGTAGCCTTTAGTCAGGGTTTAGAAAGCAAATATTAAAAAAAATATCTTTCAAATAAACGTTATATATTTTATAGACGCCGTCCGCTCAATTGAATGAATTAACAAAATTGCGCTAGCCAACGGATGCTATTACCATATTCAAAAACATTTCAAATCGAGACTCTTAATAGCACTCAATCGATAGAGATTTGCGGGCGTTTGATTTTGGATTCGGCCGGGCTCTTTTCAAAAATCACAGCTCCGAATACAAACGAACTTGGAACAACTTCATAAATGGTGTGAACAAAATGCATTATTTTTTAACATTCAGAAATTTCAAATAATACGATTTTCCAAAACTTATTGTACTATCTTACATGGATTCATATTAAAAAATAATAAATAATACCACAAGGCAATCAATTAATTATTAATTAAATCAAATTAATTAACACAATGCGTAATAATACGAAAACTTGACATTAATCAATAAGGCAGATGCTTGGCTTCCTAACCTTAGTTGCCTTTAATTGATTTTAAGTCTTGATTTTAAGATTGCACGAGAATGATCTATATTTCATTAGTTAGAAGTCAAGTGGAATATAATTCACCTATTAAGCACCTTTGTATAAAGTTTGCTTTAACAATATAGAACGAGTTCAGCACAAATATCTTAGGTACATAAATTTCAGCTCAAAATTCCAATTCAATAATGTAATTATGTTAGTTTGATGAGTCAATTGCAAGTTATAATGCTGTCTGACAGGAGAATTATTTCAGCCCTTGTTGTATAACACAGAGTCATTAATAACTTAATTGACAGCCCTGCCATCGTCGCAACTATAAAATTCCATGTACCGACTAGGAACACAACACAAAATGTAATATTCTTCTGTAATACATAAACAACATCAGGCACACTAAATAACCAATAGGATGCATGATCTCGGCAACAAGTTTTAGAGAACTAATGATGTGTTAATTCAAACCATTTATAGAACTAAGCGTAATCTATAACAGCACTTTGTTAAATCCTATAAGTTACGGTAGCGTTGGTAAGGTAGTTTTAGTGATTAGTTTTAAATACAGTATTTTTCTCGTTTCTATTTAATTTTATGTTAGCTACTGTTGCGTTTTACTATTATTGTTCCATATTTAGTAATTTTTATAGTTAATTTTTATTGTATTCTCATTTTACTTGTACGGGACGTGTTTGTCTGCACAAGAAAATACTGTAAATAATAAGCACCGGCACACATCAGCCCTCAACCTGGGTAATGATTTAAGTAAAACACCGTGAGGTGTTCTATCCAAACCATCATAAAAGAAAGACGATTCAATTCAAAATTCACATATTATTTACAAGTATTGTACTGGTATACAGAACGTACAAAGGGGTTTAGCTTATAGGTACTTCCTATTTTTTACAGCCAACCCAATTCACAAGAAATAAATATATGTATTTCAATATATATTTTTTTTTAAGGGGTTTTTTTTTTTTTCAATATTTTTTTTTTTAAGGGGTTTAGCTTATAGGTACTTCCTATTTTTTACAGCCAACCCAATTCACAAGAAATAAATATATGTATTTCAATATATTTTAATTTCATCAACAACAACAATCATCACAAGTCTGACGTTTGTCATTTCGCTCCCTATTAATCTTATATTTTCTTCTTAAAACATCGACCCTTATCCTACAATTTTTATACCAGCTGATAATATTCATAGAAGTGCATTAAAATACGAAAGTGTGTGCTTGTCTGGAGTGTAAAAAGTGCTAAATCTAGAGTTTTAGTTATTCTTCAAAAATCTTCAAGCTACCCACAGTATTGTAACCTATTGCAGCCACAAGCCAAACATAAAATGGATTCAACATGCAAATATTGCGTTAAGCATCTGAAAATGGCTGAGTGTATAAAGTGTTCAACCTGCAAATGCACCATCCATTTTGAATGCGCTGATATTCCGGCAAGTGTTTTTAAACGAATGTCGCAAGGTAAAAAGGATGCGTGGGAGTACAATAATTGTATCCAAACCCTGGACAATTTAGATACCCAATCCTGCTCCTCAGATCAAAGCAACGTACTCCTTACTGTTGAGATTAGAAAAATGGCACTACAAATAGAAAAAATGAGCAGTAAAATGGCGGAATTCGAAAAAGTCATCATTTATAATAATAATGTCATGGAAGATTTTTCAAGTAATATGAAATCTATAAACGAAAAATTAGCTAAAATTGATAAGCTAGAAATGGAGGTCTCAGAATTAAAACAAACAGTTTACATGTTAGAGAGGGAAAACAATGAAAGGGACCAGGAACTTCTATCCAACAATATAGAAATACATGGAATGCCTGAGACCACCAACGAGAATCTACCTACCATGATGTCGAATATCGCAACAGTCATTGGATGCCCTCTCCATCAAAGCGACATTGAATACGTTAGCAGAATCAGTAAGCGTCATCGTACACAAGACACGACAGATAGACGTCCGGGTAACATAATCGCCAAATTCACCTCCCGCAAGAAGAAGGACGAATTTGTCGCAGCCATCAAAAAAAGAAAAGGAATCACTACCAAGGCCATCGGGATGGTTGGAGCTGACCAGAGGATCTTCGTCAACGACCATCTCACGCGGAAGAATAAATCTATATTGAGGTGCGCTAAAGCATTTAAAAACGAACACAACTATCAGTTTTTATGGATAAGAAGTGCAAAAATCTACCTACGGAAAAACGTCATCACCACCATCACCACCCATAAACGTCTCATGCGAATTACAGCTAAAAAACCTTGTCTAACTACCATTGCAATGTTAAACCACCTATCCTCTCATAACTACTATTTTTTTCGTATTTTTTTTCATAATTTTTTCAATATCACCCTTTTTACATCAACCCCACATGCTAATAATTACACTAACTGCTCACTACTCCATTCTATAATATACTTACTCACTTTAATTCATAATAATAGTATGTTGTGCTTTGCTAAGCCCAGTGGACTCATGACTAATAACATAACTCTAGAATATAATATTCTTCAAACATATTCTACAGAAACCGAACATAATAATGTAATTACCGAAAATTCGCAATGCATGATTCATTAATAATTTTTTATCAAAATTCAAGAGGTTTGCGCTCGAAAACACAGGAATTTCATCAAAATATACTGCTCAATAATTATGACTTGATCTTCATTACGGAAAGTTGGTTGGTTGATAGTATCCGAGATGAGGAATTATTTGATAATCGCTATTCTGTTTACAGAAATGATAGAGATATACACCGCACTAGTAAATCAACTGGCGGAGGCGTACTCATAGGAATTAAAAAAGAATTTTTTGTTACCCCTCGCTCTTGGAAATCAGACGCTGAGGATATCTGGATAACTGTCAATACATCAAAATCGAATCGTCATTGTTATAATATTCATATGTGCTGCGTGTATTTACCTAGCGTCGGTCCAAAATTAACATCATCAGAAAGATTAGCATTATTTACTAGTCATACCAATACTATTTCTGACTTATCAATCCGTTTTCCCAATGACAAGTTTTTAATAATTGGCGACTATAACATGCCCAATATCGAATGGAATAATCAACAAATGCCAAGTAATAGAGATCAATGCGCATTCGAGTTACTTAACTGCTTATCTTTTGCAAATTTAACCCAATTTAACCATTTACCTAACAAATTCGGTCGAATTCTGGACCTCGTCTTCTGTAACACTTCAGTTAATGTGTCGCTTGCCGACCACCCATTAGTTAAAGAAGATGCTCATCATAAATCATTGATTGTAGAACTAGAATTTCCATCCACTATTGCAACCCTCTCAACTCCTCGAACAATAAAATTATTCCATAAAGCAGATTATGCAGAGATCAATGAAAGACTGAAAGAAACCGACTGGTCAACCGTTATAAATGCACCGGATGTAAATACAGCGTTAAATTCGTTTTATGTTATAATTGAACAGATTATCGAAGCGTTTATTCCTAAGAAAGTTGTGAAATCTGGAAAATACCCACTATGGTACACGGCAGCCTTAATAAAAATAACAAACGAAAAATTAAAATTCTTTAGAAAATGGAAGCGCCATCGGAACCCCCTTGATTATCTTTCATTTTCATTGCTTCGCAAAAGGCAAAAAACAGTCGCTTCAGCAGCTTACAAAACCTACATTTCTACGATAGAATCCGGTATACAGCATAGTGTTAAAAAAATATGGTCCTACGTCAATTCTCAAAGAAAATCTCCTGCCATCCCTGATCATATGATTTACGGTGAAAAAACTGCTAATGACAGTAGAGGAGTAGCCAACTTATTTTCTGAGTATTTTGGGTCTGTATTTTCGAATGCTCAACCTGCACATACAAGCAATGCCAGTTTTTGCTCTAATTCAAATAGCATAATCAACTCAATCGAGATCAATGAAGATATCACATTCAAATACCTTAAGTCCATTGATATCAAAAAGGGACCAGGGGATGATCAACTTCCAGGGATCTTCATAAATTATTGTAGTAAACAATTGACACCCCCCATTTTTGCTATTTTCAAACTATCGTTATCTGAAGGAACATTTCCCGACAAGTGGAAAACAGCCTTGATTACCCCAATATATAAAAATGGCACCAAAAATGATGTCTCGAACTATCGACCTATATCCAAATTACCGATACTAAGTAAAGTATTGGAAAAAATTGTTTATGATCAATTATATTCTACTATCTCACCCTCACTCTTAAATAATCAACACGGCTTCATGAAAAATCGCTCTACAACCTCAAATCTTGCATTTTTTACAAATTTTCTTCATGCTCAGATGGATATGCGATGCCAGGTAGATGCCATTTATACGGATTATTCTAAAGCATTTGACCGTGTTAATCATTATATTCTTTTACAAAAGTTATTAGGTCTATGAATTCACGGTGACCTCTATAGATGGATCGCATCATACGTCAATAATCGGCACCAAATCACGGTTGTCAATGATTTTGCATCTTGTTTAACGGAAATCGTCTCAGGTGTGCCCCAGGGGTCGCATCTTGGACCACTCTTATTTAATATTTATATAAATGACATTTACGTATGCTTTAAAAATAGTTACTTTGTTTTATACGCGGATGACATGAAAATTTATAAAGCTATACAGTGTTTACCCGATTGTATGGAATTGCAAAGCGATCTTGATAATTTGTGCGTATATTGTGAATCAAATTTATTGTCCTTAAACATATCTAAGTGTCACTCGATTACATTTACTAGAAATAAAAACAAAATCATCTATCCATACAACTTGAATAACAAACCTCTACAACCTATGTCTACGTGTAAAGATCTAGGTGTTTACTTAGATAGCAAATTAATTTTTAACAAGCACATTGAACACATTATTTCAAAATCCTACAGAATGCTAGGTTTCTTATTAAGAATATGCAAAGTTTTCAAAAGTCCTAAGACTCTGAAAATTTTGTTTTGTTCATTGGTCAGAAGTCCACTGGAGTATGCTTCCACAATATGGAATCCTCAATATAAGGTATACATAGATTTAGTAGAAAGTATACAGAATAAATTTTCGAAACATTTACTCAAGAAATACAACAATACTACAAATAATATGTTAACTTTACAAAAAAGACGCACATTGTCAGACCTGTTGTTTCTACATAATCTGCTAAATAATAAAATAGATAGTCCCGAATTACTATCCGTCATTGGTTTAAATGTTCCAACGAGGCGTACCAGGCACACTACACTATTTCATATTGAAGCCAACAATACCAATGCAGCAAACAACTCAGTAATTACTCGAGCAATCACAACATACACCCATTACGAAAAATTACTACATTTAGACATATTTCATGATTCCTTTCTAACATACAAAACTAACTTATTAAATTTCTTAGCATGACATATTTCAAAAATAATTTCACATCATTTTTCAAAACTCCTATGTATTAACAGTCAATTACAATTCGTGAGCTTATTATAATTCTTGTTTTCAATTCATTTATTATTATATATCCACACACTTCCTTCCTTTTATTACAATCTCAGGCGAAATTACGTAATGATACTTTATGGACATACGTAATAGGTACTACAACTATGTAATAACTAAAAATATCTAACTGTATCTGATTGTACTGTGTATGTCTTAACAAATAAATAAATAAATAAAAATAAATAAAAATACAACTGGGTTTTAATACACAGATAGAAAACTGAGACAATCGGAATTCTTTCAGCAGTAATTTCAGATTGGAGCACAGTGTGCATCATTTCGCCATACGATACAGCAAATGGCGTAGGCGGCTGCTGCAGCAGTGGTCAGTTCAATTGGTAGCCAGCAGAAATCGGCCAGCCTCTAAGTTGTCAGGTTGTCAGCATCAGTGCTGGTTCAGTCGGTAGCCAGGAATAATTGGCCAGCTTCTAGGTTTTCAGCATCAATGGCTAATTCAGTTGGTAGCCAGGAAGAATTGGCTGGCCTCTAGGTTGTCATCATCAATGGCAAATTCAGTCGGTAGGCAGGAAGAATTGGTCAGCTTCTAGGTTTTCAGCATCAATGGCTAATTCAGTTGGTAACCAGGAATAATTGGCCGGGTTCTAGGTGGGCAGTTCAGACGGTAGCCAGCAGGTATTCGTCAGCCTTTAGGTTGTCAGCATCTGTGGCCGGTTCAGTCGGTATCCAGGAAGAATTCATCAGCCTCTAGGTTGTCAGCATCAATACAGCAGGGTTTGGCCAGCCTCTAGGTGATCAATGGCAGTGGGCAGTTCAGTCGGTAGCTAGCAGGTATTCATCAGCCTTTAGGTTGTCAGCATCTGTGGCCGGTTCAGTCGGAAGCCAGGAGGGATTCATCAGCCTCTAGGTTGTCAGTATCAATGCAGCAGGGTTTGGCCAGCCTCTAGGTGATCAAAAGTGAGCAGTTCAGTCGGTAAACAGCAGGTATTCTCAGCCTTTAGGTTTTCAGCATCAATGCAGCAAGGATTGGCCAGCCTCTAGGTGATCAGCGGCAGTGGGAAGTTCAGTCACAGGAATTCAGTGGCGGCATGGTCATTTGATTATAAGAGCCGGCACACGGAGACACCCCATTATTGTAATGATGACAGATGCGTCTGACTCAGCTGATAGAGTGCCGTCCGTAAACAACTCGTTGCAAATAGTTGTAATCTTTAAAATGATTGTGCCCTGATGGAGGAACAGAAGTGACTACAGATTTCAGTTGACACTCAGAATTTATAATTATTAATTATAATTAATAGATCGCGTTTTAACTGGAGGTGTTCCGTCCACTCGTGGTAATTTTTGAAACTTGAATGCCCAATATTTTGTTTAAATGGCCTATTTATAATTTCCTCAACAAGCGTCTGTGTGAGGTCAGCTTGCAAAAAATATGTTTAGGTTTTCAAAAGGCAGGTATTTTTTGGTGCCAATAATATTTTGCACAGCGACTGGCTTTGTCAATATTTTAATTTTGTTTTGGAAAAAAGGGTTATCGAACTGTTTCATGTTAGATTCAGGTCTTTTTGCCGCCTGGTAACAGATTGATATATTTTTCAACTGGTAAATATTATGATTTGGAAAAAGGGGTCATCAAACTCGCAGGTGTTCAATTTTAGCCGCAATTAAAATTAAATGCAATAGAATAATTGTTCATGTTCGATACATCACTTTTTATCACAGTTTAAAATTTGTGTATTCACAGATCTATTTTGAACCTACTAAAATGGATTACATCTACATTGTGTATACAAATCAAAACAAATCAAAAATTATTTATTGTAAAATAAAAATTAAAAAAGATGTAGCTTATGGGTAGATATGTACATATCTACAAATATACATATATATATATATAAAAATATGTACATATTTACATATCTACCCATAAGCTACGCCTTTTGTTATTTTTATTTTACAATAAATAATTATTGATTTGATTTGATTTTTATATATATATATATATTGACCTCTTCCCGTAGTATGTTGATCCAGTAAGAAGTTGTTAGACTAAGTTGATCCACCTTTAACACCATATAACTTGGCAATTATGGAATACATCTGAATGAATTGACAACAGTGGTACAATAATTATCAATGTTGCCAGTTTGCCAGAAAAACCATTTGATGTACTGTTCATAAAATTTTCAAAATTTGTATGGAAATCGGATGCATAATTTATGTTGATCTACCCAAATTGGCATACTTATGTTGATCTCATATATATTGATCTATTCCCGTAGTATTTTGATCCAGGTAAGAAGTTATTAGACAAAGTTGATCTGTGTCCCTATATATGGTTTTACTAAATGAACCAATCAAGGTGGCGATCGGTGGACTGTTCATCACAAGGTTTTATCTGATTCCGTAATCTTTTGTGATATTGAACTCAAAGTATTAGTCTCTAGAGTCGAATATCGCATGAAATGAGTGTGAGATGGTACCGTTTCAAATAAAAATGACGTGTTCATTCGACTGTTTGTTGCTTGAATTGTTTATAAGAAATGTATGCGTATTTAGATTGAAACGAAACTTTCGCAAAAATCAAATCGATAAAAAAACACCTACTGCGTAGCGGGCCGGATCAAAAGAGACTGGTTGAGGGATACCTTATGACCATCAAAATCCAAAATGGCGGCATAAGGCATAATGTTATATGGGAAATTTTGAACTTGCATCTATTACCATCTTTCCTGATTACGCTTCGTGACTTAGTAGGGGTGGCCGGGTTCTTGGTTATAGTGGGTAATTAATGGATGGAGGGTTGGAGCTACCAAAAAACTTTCAAAAAAAGCGAAGTTAGCAGTCCACAATGGAGTGTTGGTACCTACCCTAATATATGGAAGTGAGGCATAGAACTGGCAGAAGAAGGCTGAAAGTAGACTGAAAACTGTAGAAATGAGATCCCTTAGGCATATGTACGGTAAAATCATGTATGACGAAATGTGCGTATGCTGTGTCTATTCTACAGATATTTAATTAGAGCCTGTTAAAAGGAGCTAGCAGCATTGATCCCTGGTGCACCGTGTACGTGCTTGATACTCGACGGACACGAGCGGAATACACGTTCACAGTTAAGTTGATGTTATCTATACATATATGAACGGGTCGTTTCTCCGACTCGTTTTATCGTAAGTCGGCTCGCATGTGGAACGAGCTATCGGCATCTGTTTTTCTTCCTCAATATAATCCGGGCCTCTTTAAGACCCGCATTAATAAATTCATTCCTACAGACCCTATCTTAACCCGCCCCATAACGCTGCCCAACTGGGTGGCGACATAGTTTCTATGTATTTAACGTGTAAAGACAGGGGCACTCTTGTGAGAGGTGTCACATAAAAAAATCATATCTCAGAATTTGAATATAGAGACATACAAAATTATCTGTATTATAACCAATGAATCCACCCATCTTTTATCGATTGTCACATTTTATTAGGTAAAAAAAATCCTAAACTTTATAATCGTACAACTCAACTCAACTTCAAATATTAATATTCTGTATAAACGATTGTTACATCTTACCGGAGGTAAACGGATAAATCATCAAAATGATAATTCATCACATCTTTAAAAAGTTATATAAAGTCATGGAAAGTGATAAACAAAAACATTATTAACTGGGTTAAGTAGGTTAGGTTAGGTTAGGTTTAAATTTTTTATTCATCATTTCCAATGACTTTATATCACTTTTTAAAGGTTTGTTGAATTGTCACTGTGTTGAGTTATCATGGAACCCTTACCGGAAATGTTTATATTTTAAAGTTCTCTAAATAAAATGAAATGCTCTTAAAAGAATCATCTCATATTTAATATTATAAAACAATATGACCGGAAGTCGGCATCAATTTGTTCGATTACATTTTATATGAAGTTTTTTTTACAGTGGCTCAAATGAATATTATATGGGGCCAATTGAACCAATTTGACTTTAAGCATTTTCTACGTTTTGCGATAAAAACTTAGGTTTACGATAAAAATCCTCATAATCAACGGCAGACAATTAGTTGTCTACCAAATTCTTATATTATGATTTTTTTAATCTCATATAAATTAAGCTATATACTCATAAACCGATCGAGTGAAAAGTTGCAATGATCCCGTCCCCGGAGTCATTGCAGCTTTTACCGAATGCAGCAGTAACGGAATGTTGATTAAAATATAGAATTTAGGCACATAGTTATCCAATTTTAATAACTTCGACGAGGAAAAGAAGTTTTTTAATTAGTTGAATAATAATTTTTCAAAATTTCAATTATGTTTAACGTAATACACTATCTGGCCTCAAGAAAATCAGTCTAATCACGAACCGTAACTATTTAGTGTGATAAAATTATGTTCATATCATAGTTTGCTTTAATCTCAATAAAAAAAGAAGGAAAAAGTTTTTTTTATGAATGAGATAAAACTTTCCCCCAAACAACGTGTATATTTAACTAACTAACTAATTAACCATCACCCGGAGGGGTAGGCAGAGAGGACGGACCGCCAAACAACTCGGTCTTGGCACACACTTCTTGCCTCATTCACATTCATACATCGTCTCATAATACTCTTCTATTATTCTGACTCTTGAGATGGCCCGACTCGAGTATCTGATTCACTTGATCGTGCCATGTCTTCCTCGGGCGTCCCCGACTTCTGCTACCATTCGCATTTGCATCACTTACTACACTATCCTTCTTACACTCCTATCTTCGCTCATTCGCTCTACATGCCCAAACCATCTAAGCGTCCCTTTCTTAATCTTACTCATTACGCTTACATCAGCCTTGCACTCTTTGCGGATCTTCACATTCCTCACACGATCAAACATGGTTTAACCACACATACGCCTGAGGGATCTCATTTATGAATTAAAATTAAAATAGCAACTTCACATTAGGAACGAGAGGACAACGAAAAAATAAGTACATTGACTAAGTTTTACGGACGGACATGCACTTGAGCAAGACTTGGGAGCTGTATTCACAGAAACTTAAAAAAAAAACTGAGGTTTAGTTGTAGTACTGGGTCAATTGTACTGGTATCCCCCGAAAACATAAAAACAGAAACAATATAAACTACTTTTTGAAAAGAAAGACAAACATTCCCGGGTTAAGAATAACCTGGCAATAATTGAAAATCTCCTACTACCACCAGTCAGCTGAAAATGTTGCTTGTGTTGTGATTGAGGACTTAGCCAGCCCAGGAATTGAACACACTATGCCTGGGTGGGACCCAAACGCGATGTCAACTCGGCCACCGACCGGTCTAAAATATGGCAGAAATCGCTCCAGTGGATAAGTAATAAAACGTAGTTTAATTGTCAAGAAATTCTAAAGAAACAGATAAATTTTTAAAACAGTAATAAATAAAATACATTCTGGAATAGTTAATAAGTCGTTTTGAAATATTTAGCCGTGTTAAGTAATCAATAGTATCGCGGTGGCAAAACGTGGAATTCCATAGCCGTTTTTAATTTATTAAAAATATTTATGAAATCAAAGACAAAACAATTAAATGTATTCTAATCAGGGTGTTGTTATATCCCGGCCGGCGGCCACGCAGGTGCATTATCTTAACAACGAAGTGTAGGTCTGATCGAATTCACAATTAGTAGATCCGAAGATGCCGGATCTGCCCTGATGATGGACACTGCAACGCTGTCCGAAACGTCAGCTAAAGAAGGAGTTAGCGCAACACGGCATAACACCCCAAAAACAAACAACAAAAATGCTTTTAGCCGTGAAAATCTAAAAAATTATTTGTATAGTTTCAAAAATACATTTTACAATCAAATCTCTTTCAAATCGTACATAATAATGAATGATTAATACAGAAGCATAACGGGAACATAAACATAACTTACAGCAGTTCTTTTTTTAAAATATCAAACTTGGAAAAGAAAATAGATAAGAGAAATTATGCAAAAAATAACAAGAAGAACATATCTTTATGTCTGAAAAGAGAATCAAGCAACTCAGGAGATTAGCAATTCAACACAGAAAATTAATATATACAGTCATGAAAAGTGATTAGAAAGTTCTTAATGACTTTATAGCACCGGTTATGATCACAGGTCAGTGACTGAATTGGCATCGCGTTTGGGTCACACTCAGGCCTAGTGCGTTCAATTCCTTGGCTGGCTAAGTCCTCCATCACAAGACAAGCAGAGATGTGCAAAATGGGTATCTAAAACCATTTGAAATGCCAAATGGAAATGGGTAAAAACTTTTCCATTTGAAAATGCAAAATGAAAAATGGTTTTTAAAAAAGCATTTCAAATGCAAAAAGCAAAATACCTATTTTCAAAATGGATTGAAAATGCAAAATGGTTTTTCAGGTCAAACAATCAAAATAATTATAGAATTTTTAAACAATTTTGTCATTTAATAATGGACACCAATGTAGAACAAACATATTACATGATGGTAAATCCAAAAACACCACTACAGATTATGAAACCACAAAAAATTTGCGCGGGACTAATGTTGCCAACGTAAAAACATAGAAACTGCTATCTAACATTTAATATTACAGCGTCATGGCCCCATGTTCAGTATTTGAATCAGTATTTTTTGTAATGGTATCACTCAATTGCCAGGGCTCCTACCAGGAAGCAACTTGACAAATGTAAATTATCTCTCATAGCGAGGTTGAGGACCAACTGATATTTGGGGCTTATGAAAAAAAGAGAGTGGATATAGTAGGAAGAATGTTGCAAAAAAACATTTAAAATGGAAAGTGCATTGAAAAAAGCATTTAAAATGCAAAATGCAAAATGGTTTTTAGAAAAGGATGTAAAATGCAAAATGGAAAATACCCATTTTGCATTTCCATTTGAAATTGATTTATTTGAAATAAAGCACATCTTTGAAGACAAGTAACATTTTTCGCTTACTGTGGTGGTAGTAGAAGATTTTAAAATATTGTCAGGTTTTTAGTAACTCGGAAATGTTTATCTTTCTTTTGAAATAAAACCACCTTTCAAAAGTGTGTTGACTTGCCACAGTTGTTGTTGCCATATAATCATCTGGAACAAACACAGAAAGTATTTAAAATGAATAATAATACCATTTTTTCAGTGTTTTAAATTAAATAATGACAAAAAAGGCAGTCACACAAAGACCCATGCCAGGTACCTTCATGCGATATAAAATCGGCCTTACGGACAAACTGATGCCCCAAAAGTAAAAGCTCACCCTTTGTCTGCGATGATCGCCCACCTCCTAAACGATAACATTAGCTGCGGTTTAGGCTGGCCGCATACATACGTTTTTCGTATTCGATTTCCGAATTCGTTTTCCGTATTCGGAGATCCGAATGCACGGAATCAGTAGAAAATACATTAACTGCCGCACACGTTCGTTTTAGTTCCGAACGGAACAAATTCCTTACGCACGTTCCGAATGCGAGCCGGCGCGTTCGGAGAAAACGAATGGAAAAAACCTAATGACGTCATGAGGAACGCATCTATTGCATACAGTTTGTTCGTGCCGACGCAAACGTACGGAAATTTCCGTTCGTAATACAGTGTTGCCAACGGATCTTGACCTAATATCGCCGTTTCTCATACATAAGGTAGCGTAAAGTAGCCGAATTTGCTGTTAGGTGGGACATGTTTTAAATTGATGTTTTTACGTGAAAATAAAAATTTCGTGGGGGGGTGGCTAGAGAATTTCAAAAAAATAAAATTTGTCCCCAGAAAATAAAAAAAAATCATGGGGGGTGGATTTCAAAAAAATAAAATTTGTCCCCAGAAAATAAAAAAAATCATGGGGGGTGGAGAGTAGAGAGTTTCAAGAAAAGTAGAGTAGAGAAAGAGTAGTAGAGAATTTCAAGAAAATATAAAATTTGTCCCCAAAAAAATAAATTTCATGGAAGGGGGGGTGGCTAGAGAATTTCGGGACATGTTTAAAATTGATGTTTTTGAAGTAGCTTAATTGGCGACCAGTCGCCTTTTAGATTTTTTCGGCGCCGATTCTCGCTCTGAGTAGCCTAAATGGCGATATATCGCCCTTGTTGGCAACACTGGTTCTGACATTTATACATTCCGAATGAAGAAAAACGAACGTTGGCGCTAGTCTCACGGAATTCCGAATACGGAAAACGAATTCGGAAATCGAATAAGGAAAACGTATGTATGCGGCCAGCCTTAGTGCCAACAATTTCGTTCCACCGCATAAGTTTGAAATCAACTCCAAAACACGGCCCTCCTTCGCCCCCCCCCCCCCGCCCTTTCGCAGTGTTTGAGGTAAATGATTATTACCTCACATCGGGGCTGGTGGTTGCTTCCGCCCCCCTAATTAACCTTTTTCAAATGTGCACTGGTTGACGTCGCTACCCCCAATTACCCTTCGAATCTACTCAAAGAATATTATAATGACATTTTCGAAGTAACGTCGAAATAGACCCGATAGAATGGAGAAGATTTTTTCAAAGAGAGATTTTTAATCTTTCAAAATAAAATGAGGTAATGTATCTCACAAACGGTTCACGAGATTAGGCAAGATAAAATGTTTGTGAGGAACACATTGTTCATATTATGTTAACGTCAATATAATAAAAATGCGTAATAATAGAATTAAAAAAATATTCGTAAGGTGACTAAATAATAAACCGTATAACTTCCTTGTGTGTATTTATTTCAAACTCATCTCCAGAAAAAATCATATATCCTTAAATGGAAAAATTTGAAAACTTTATTTACAAAGGCTGGCCGGTTTGTATATACTAATATAGTCATTAACAGAATTATATGAGTTCATGCAGCAGTACGCACATGAGCCGTTCTACTGCTATTCGAAAGACTGAATCTTTTCACAGTGCGCGGTATTCCAAATACATAAACATGTAAATATAAATAATTATTATTGATAATTATGTTAAGGTGGGCATATTTCTGTATCTGTTTGCATATTTTAAGAAAAATTCTAGCAAGTTATATTTGTACAGCGCCCTTGAGGTGATTCATGATGGAGCGCCCTTCACAAGAATGTGCTGTACAAACTATCCAAATGTTATTATTATTTTTTTTACAATTGTGACATATTCAAAGAACCGGTAAAAAAAGAAAATTAGTCCGGTCATTGGCTGAGATGAAATCGCGTCTGTGTCCCACCCAGTCGTCGTGAATTCAATTCCTCGGATGGCAAGTCCTTCTTCACGACACAGGCAATGTTTTCCGCTTACTGTGGTGATAGTAGGAGAATTTATATTAATTTCAGGTTATCCGTATCCCGGAAATCTTTGTATTTTCTTTGAATTTTTTAAATGTCTTGAAATTTAATAATAATATCTTTGTTTAATAAATTTTGCAACTTTATGGTTGTTAAATAAATTTGCAACTTTATGTTAATGAACTACAACTGTAATTACAGCAATAAATAGTCAAAACAGTGAAACTTAATGCTAAAAGTTTTTTTTTTATGAACATGAAACATTTGTAACTTTAACATCACAATGTTGCAATAGTGTTGAAGTAAATACTTTTATGTGAGTGAACTCTATTATTTAGAAAATCTATTCTTTACAAAGTCAAATCATTGTGACTTTTGACAGATTTAAATAATATCTACCTACAAATTTTATCTACTAGTTACCGCTACTCGTCAATAGATGACAATAAGTTGTTGAGTTTCGGGAGCCACGTAGGGGGCCAATGTTGAGTTGCCGGCAGTCAGTTTCAGTGGTAGAATCAGGAGACTCATGGATTAGCTTGTTATGAAGCGGTGTTAAGTCTTATTTAAAAGTAATTATTTAAAACACCTCTTCAGAACAAGTACCATTCATAGCATTAATTTTGATTAAAATTATAGAGAGCACGGTCTGGCAACAAATAGACCGCCGGGCAGTCTATTGTTTGTTTCCGTTTCCTTTCGTTGGGTACTCTGGAATTGTTACACGAGCGGGACGGCCGTGTAATGATCGCACAGTCAATTAGATTATAATTCATTTTTACCCTGGATGGGCGATCGTATTAAAAAGTGTACATCAGTATTCCTGATGCGGGTTATTCGGTTCTTTTTTACAAAAACCAAGTCGGTGCAGGCTCTATTAAATAAACGTCCGTATAATGGATGACCGTGTGTGTGTTCGTGAAGATCACAAATAATGTTCTACTGAAGTTTATATACGCGATCCCTTGCAAATCGTTATTCCGCGGACTCCGGGAAATGAAGCATTCACCTCAAGTGGCGCGATACAAGCCGTATTTTTCTTAATAAGATACGGATAATAAAATCACAAGCCCGGACGGCACCCGCTCAAGTAATCTGCCGATCAGCTCAATGGATGGATTCGCTCCATTAATGTTACATAAACGATAGACCCGATACGCTCCAGAACCGCTTATCAGCCACCTTGTCGGAGACGCTGGACCCGTCTCCTGGACCAAAGCCCTGATGGTGCCAGCTCGATCTGTCTGGGACAGACCACCGCCGGCCGTATGGAAGCTCCCCGCTCACTTTCCGTAATTAAGTGGTTAATCAGTTTTAGATAGAATTAAGAACCAATTTTTGATCCCTGGGGGTAAGTGCCGAGTCATAATATGTAACATGTTTACTTAAATATATTCTCCATGTTTTATAATGTGCAAAAAACAAAACTACTGCTTTCATTTCACTACAATCAGTAGAACCTGTAATCCTTTGTGTGCCCATGCCTTGGCGACAGTTTCATGCTCTGCCCATCCCGAACATTACTCGAGGACCGAGTATTGGCGCGCAGAAAATCTGCAAAGTTCGGGATGGCATTTAATATAAAATATGGCCGGTAACAATTGGCGCCTCAACGTGTTTTGGCTCGTGGTGATTGCATGTTGTGCTGATTTTGGTGAAATGTTTCATGATTAATTGACATAATATTGTATCACATATGTCAAGTGATTTGAATATTGTTTCATAACCTCAAATACACTCAGTATTCTTGTAACGATAATTCATAATTTGCGTTATTCTATGGTAAAATCTTGCGTAAACTTTCATCTTTCATGAAATCTATGATTTATCTATGCTTTTGTAGCTGTCAAATTTTATGTCAACACTAATTGGTAAACAAGATGATTATATGGGAGGTTATGTCAAACTGTCTAATTCATAATTATTTACGATTATTTTACGATGTCATTCACTTGTTTGATCAAGGCATATTTGCGTTTTATAATATTATTAGATTTTTACGCTAATATACATAATATTAAAAACATTTATGTCGGCGTTCTACAATACAAATTGTAAGTCCACATTACAATCGATATGCGTTTTAATTACTCGTAAGTCAACAAACACTCAATATTATTTATATACATACCTACGTCATTTTTTTTCGCCCAAATTAAATGATATCTTTGATTGACAATTACATTAGGCCGACGTTTAATAACGTTTCACAATATAATAGGGTGGTCCATTTTTCGCAATTCTCATTAGGGTGGAGCATATTTTTTTTAACAATTTTTTTTTGTTTTTTTTCACAATTGTACAATAGAAGTTGAGCTAATATTACGTCTAATGATACTACAGCCGTCAATGAAGAGTTTCTTTTGTTTTATAAACAAAAAAAATTAAATATTTATTTTTCTCTTCTTTTACTTCTTTCTTTCTATCTGAACATCAAAGAACGTAATCATGTCTTCACCAATACCAATACCAAATATCAATGGGGCTTCGAAGGAGGTTCTCATTAAAGAACTTAAAGACAGGAATATTGATCCATCGTCGACTTCTCATGAGTTACGTTTACAGGCGCGCGCTTATAATAAAGAGATTAAAATACCTGCTATAAGTGAAGTGAATTCTGAATCATCGGATTCTGAATTAGACGACACAACCATTAAGAAAGCCCACATAATTAAACAAACGAAGATTATTTATAGGGACTCACACTCAAATAACGTAGACGGTTGGAAACTGAAATATGACGGAAAAAGTAGTGTAAGGGAATTCTTACTATTAATTGAGGAGAAATGTAGGACAAAAAATTTTAACCAGGATCATCTTGTACGCGTTTTTCCTGATCTTTTAGAAGGTTTAGCACTCCTGTGGTTCAGGTCTATTTACACTCAGGATTTGAAATGGGACGATCTTTCAAAACTTTTGATAAGACAATTTGAAGCAAACGACCTTCAAACAGATCTTAAGGTAAAACTATTTAACATGACACAACCTAAAGGTATGTCAGTGCTAGAATTCACTCTCAGAATGAAATCATTAAACAATATGCTTGAAGCTAAACTACCGGAATTAGAACTTTTGCGGTTGGCAAAAAAAGCTTTATTGCCTATGTATACAAATTTACTAGTCTCAAGAGATATATCGACATTCGAGCAATTGACTACTCATGCAGGCAACTTGGAATCTTATGCATCACTGTCGGATGATTTCGTATCTTTCAACGTTTCTCAACCAAAAGTAGACTTACCTGTCACTAATAAACCGGAGAAATTTGATAGTACTGCTAGACAAACACCTAATTTTAATAATAATAATATGCATAGACACCAAGGTTATAACCAAAATCAGTACAGAAAACCAAATAACAACAATTATTCCAACAACTATACTAAAGTTAGTCTTGGAAACAGAGATAATAATTATAAATACAATAAACCGTCTTCTTCTACTTCTAACACATATACAAAAACTGCACACGAAAATTCTAGAACGTTTTACAATAAACCATTCTGTTCATATTGTAAACTATCGGGACACGTTATAGAAGATTGCAGGAAGAAAAATTCAAGGTCTAACAATCCTAAAGTGGGAGCTATCAATGACAAAGCTCATAAAAAGTCAAAAAACTAGGTCGGAGTCTCTCTTGCTACAAGCCGTCCTTGGCGCAGAGGAAAAGCGAGTGGGAGAGTTGGCTCCGAATAGTTGATAAATTTCTTTCATCCCCATCAACCGGAACAGTGGGCCCGCTGCCACGGGAGATGGCTATTGAAAATGATAACCGTCCTTATACTTATGTACATATTATAAATAATTTCTACAGTGGAATGCTAGACAGCGGCGCTTCATTGTCATGTCTAGGAGGCAATAGTTATAAAATTTTTAAGGAATTAGGTATTAAGTTAGTTAAAGTTAAGTTTAGTGTTTATACAGCGGACGGTTCAAACCAACCAGTCTTAGGGACAATGTCATTGCCGGTCACGTATAAATCATCCACAAAGGAAATTCTTTTCTACGTCATCCCGACATTGTCGCCTTCAATTATTCTAGGAGTTAACTTTTGGAAGGAGTTCCACATCGCACCGGAACTGTTTTCGAAAGCTACTCTTCCTGTTTCGGAAGGAAATATTAGTGGGTTGCGGGCTATTCGGCCAGCCTCATCCCTAACTATTGAAGAGAACAGGGAACTCTCTAAAATAGTTAAAAAATTCGAGTCAATTTCTTTTGAAAAAAAGGGGTTAGGTCTAACACACTTAGTTAAACACAAAATAATTACAACAGGACCACCCATCAAACAGCGGTATTACCCTCTTTCACCCGCACGGCAGAAACAATTAGAAACAGAAGTTGATGAAATGCTAAAATTAGGGGTTATTCAACCTTCTCGTTCACCATGGTCCAGTCCAGTAATAATTGTAACAAAAAAAGACGGAACAGCTAGATTCTGCCTTGATTCTCGAAAAATTAATAACGTCACGGTACGTGATAGTTACCCTCTTCCCTATATTGCGCGTATCCTAGATAAACTGGGCGGTGCCAGATATGTTTCCTCGATTGACCTCTCCAAGGCATTTTGGCAAATAGCCTTGGACAAAAAATCATGTGAAAAGACAGCATTTGTTGTTCCTGGGCGGGGCCTCTTTGAGTTCACTCGCATGCCGTTTGGTTTGAAAAATGCTCCTAGCGAATTACAAAGACTAGCGGATGCATTGTTTGGACCTGATTTCGATGATAATGTTTTTTGCTATTTAGATGACCTTATATTAGTATCGGAAGACTTGAAATCACATTTAAACTTGTTAAATCGGGTGTACGAACGTCTACGAGACGCGGGTCTCACCATTAACTTAAAAAAGTCAGAATTTTGTAAAGCCGAGCTTAAATACTTGGGCTATATGGTGGATTCCCAGGGACTTCGCACTGATCCAAGTAAGATAGATAGTATTAAAGATTTTCCTATACCGAAAAATGCTAAACAAATTCGGGCATTTGTTGGCCTGTGCGGTTACTTTAGACGGTTTATCAAGGGATTTTCAAGCATTGCAGCTCCTTTAACAAGTATTACTGGTTCAAATAAGGGAATTAGTAATTTTAAATGGTCACCGGAAGCTGAATCCGCATTTATTGCACTAAAGCAAGCACTTACTTCTGCCCCAGTCTTAAGTTGTCCAGATTTTTCGAAACCCTTCGCTATACACTGTGACGCAAGCTCCGTAGGCATTGGGGGGGTATTAATTCAAACTATAGATGGACAGGAGCACCCTATTGCTTATTTTTCGAGATGCTTAAACGTTCACGAACGTAATTATGGAATAACTGAGCGCGAACTTTTAGCCGTACTAGACTCCGTTACACACTTTAGACCATACATTGAAGGAACTCATTTTACAGTTGTAACCGACCACTCAAGCCTAAAATGGTTAGGTTCTCTGTCCAACCCCAGCGGTCGTCTCGCGCGTTGGAGTTCACGCCTATCCCAATTCTCGTTTGACGTAATCCATCGTAAAGGTACTCAACACATAGTCCCAGATGTCCTTTCGCGGATGGATCTTGCCGAAATCTCCATTATAGATTCAGGAAATATTCAAGATGAGTGGTATCAAAATATTTGGAAGGGTTGTCAAGAATTTCCCCAACGTTTTCAGAACTTCCAAATTCGGGAAAACGAACTATTTCGTCACACGAAAACTCGTTTAGCACTGTGTGAAGACACTGCGTGGAAAAAAGTAATTCCTCAAGAAAAAAGATTAGACATTTTAAGTAGTGTTCACGAGTCTATTCGATCTTGTCACCCCGGCGTTTTTAAAACTTATAAAAAAGCACAATTACGGTATTTTTGGCCAAATATGTACAGAGACATTAAACAATTTGTAAATCGCTGTACGGTCTGTAAGGCCCACAAAATCAGTACGGCCTCACCTAACGGTATTTCATCACATCCAAAAAAAGTTACACGTCCAATGCAAATGTTATCGTTGGATTTGGTAGGTCCATTACCGAGAAGTTACTCTGGTTTTACCGTTATTTTATCCTGTGTCGATGTTTTTTCAAAGTTTACCTGGCTGTTCCCGTTGCGCAAAGGTACCGCGCGAAGCATTGTGAAGAGTTTAGAAGAAAGTATCTTTCTTGTACATGGCGTACCGCGCACCATTGTTTGTGATAACGGCCGTCAGTTTGTATCCAAAGAATTTAAGGACTTATTAAATAATTATAATATACCTCCTCCGTTTTATAACTCTTATTATACCCCTCAAAATAATGTGGTAGAGAGATATAACCAAACTTTGGGCACCGCATTATCGATATTAGTTGAATCAGACCACCGTAATTGGTCAAAATTTTTACCACAAATACAATCAGCTATGAACAATTCCGTAAATTGCGCTACGGGTTTTACACCTTATTTTCTAATGCATGGTCGGGAGCAAATATTAGACGGTGATTTGCATCGTAACCCTATAGCTGATACGGAATCTAATTCACAAAATTGTACTAGTCAGAGAATCTACGCACAAAAATTAGAAGAACTGTCATCAGTTTATGAGCAAGTCTCAGATGCTTTACTAAAAGCTTATCAAAAAGGAGCAAACCATTATAACCTGCGGAGAAAACATGTTAGTTTTCAAGTCGGAGACAGGGTTTGGCGTAGAAATTTCGTCCAATCAAACGCTTTAAATTACTTTGCACAGAAACTAGCTCCACGCTTTGTGCAAAATATAGTCGTGAAGAAAAAATCAGACTTAATCTATACATTAGCAGACCTCAAAGGTAAGGAAACTGGTAACTTTCACGTGAAAGACATCGTCAAGTCAGAAAATATACCGGATTAATATGTTTCTGATAGTGCTTTGGTGGGTCTGGCCACCCTACCAAGTACTCTCAATTAATTAATATTTCAAATATTTTTCAATGCACGGGAGCACAAAGCGGCTTGATCACCCGAGTTGGAGCGACCCAGCATTATGACAGTCCTTAGTCCTGTCCTAGTTAATTTTCTTTTAGAAAATATAGAAATTTCGTAAAATGGTTAGTATAATCGGTAAATAATAGAAAGAAACATAATAAATTTAGTATAACACTCTAGTATCCTACTCGAGTTTGTTACACGACAATGATGTTGTTCAGATAAGCTTATAAGACAATAATTAAAAAAAAAAAAAAAAAAAAAACGACGTGAAATATGGCTTTGACTAAACAAGTGAAAGTTAGGTAGCATGGGATATATAAACTGCCCAAATCTTGGAATGCACGGTGATACTTTCCCACTATCCCCGTATATTCTAGGTTTCTTAATATATACTTATGTGCATATTGTATACGTTCGCCCGTTACTTAGAAAGTGAAGATGTACCGGTCCAGTACATCTTTGTTTTCTAAGCAGTTTTAAAAATTTTATTATTAAGAATTGAATTTTACCAAATATATTTTTGTTTACTTTATTATAATTATCTTGTCATGTTTGGAAATGGTATACTTATGTTAGTACTCTTGATATTTTGTTTAATAATTTCATAGAAATTAATGATACAATTATAAGAGCTGGTTCAGCATATGTCTTTTCCTTAAATTCCTTCTATAACTTTAGTTATATTTAGTAAAAGTAAGTTTTATCTATAAATTAGTACAATAATACAATTTTCTACCAATTGCACCATTTACAACAATGGATGTATACAATCTTCGACCAATGACTCCATTTACAACAATGGATGTATACTACTACTAATTGCACCACATCTATAAGATTGGTTGTTGACAGTTCCACTCGATTAAACCACCTTACACACCTGCGTGTGTGTAAAGGTTAAAAGTTTTTTCTACTATTACGAAATAATGCTTTCCAAGGATGATTATTTTGTCTTATTGTATAAATTCTCTTCGAAAGACTTACCCAATAACCAGGTCAGGTAGAGTAGATAGAATTTCTTCGAAGTGTGTTTTATCTCCAACGGAGAAGTAGACTCAGTGAAAAGTGAGGGTTGGTTTACCTCCCTAAAAAAAAAAAAAGTGTTGCCTGAGTGGCTTATCGCCCTATTAAAGGGCCAGTGAAGCTTTAACGCTTAAGTTGTTTAGATGTGTTGAGAAGAACAATAATATTTTTTTATATACCTACAGGTTTACCTACAATTTTGTTTAAGAATATTTTCCGTCACAGATGTAACGCTAACGGCAGTCTTCGACAATCGTCAATTTATCATCACCCGGTATTCCGATACTGTGGGTGCTTGCAGACTCCGTTCACGTAATATCTTCTAAAATTTGTAATTAAGTTACATTAATCTTAAGTTATCTTTAAGTTCTAGAATGGATGAATCGCAGGCTCAACCATCCGGCTGCACGCTCGATGGGTGCGATTGAAGCTGCGGCACACCCATTCATCATAAGTTTTGCTATCCAAATCGTAGATTTTGTCTTATTCCTTACTTATCTTACAAATTATGATGCTCATGTATAATTGTTGATTGTTTTTTTTAGAAACCCAGAGGATCTTTTCAAGCTTAGTTATTGCAGTTGTAGTTTTTTTTAGAGTTGTATTAATGTTTGGGGACAAACATTTGTGTGGCGCGGGGGGTAATGTTATGAAGCGGTGTTAAGTCTTATTTAAAAGTAATTATTTAAAACACCTCTTCAGAACAAGTACCATTCATAGCATTAATTTTGATTAAAATTATAGAGAGCACGGTCTGGCAACAAATAGACCGCCGGGCAGTCTATTGTTTGTTTCCGTTTCCTTTCGTTGGGTACTCTGGAATTGTTACACGAGCGGGACGGCCGTGTAATGATCGCACAGTCAATTAGATTATAATTCATTTTTACCCTGGATGGGCGATCGTATTAAAAAGTGTACATCAGTATTCCTGATGCGGGTTATTCGGTTCTTTTTTACAAAAACCAAGTCGGTGCAGGCTCTATTAAATAAACGTCCGTATAATGGATGACCGTGTGTGTGTTCGTGAAGATCACAAATAATGTTCTACTGAAGTTTATATACGCGATCCCTTGCAAATCGTTATTCCGCGGACTCCGGGAAATGAAGCATTCACCTCAAGTGGCGCGATACAAGCCGTATTTTTCTTAATAAGATACGGATAATAAAATCACAAGCCCGGACGGCACCCGCTCAAGTAATCTGCCGATCAGCTCAATGGATGGATTCGCTCCATTAATGTTACATAAACGATAGACCCGATACGCTCCAGAACCGCTTATCAGCCACCTTGTCGGAGACGCTGGACCCGTCTCCTGGACCAAAGCCCTGATGGTGCCAGCTCGATCTGTCTGGGACAGACCACCGCCGGCCGTATGGAAGCTCCCCGCTCACTTTCCGTAATTAAGTGGTTAATCAGTTTTAGATAGAATTAAGAACCAATTTTTGATCCCTGGGGGTAAGTGCCGAGTCATAATATGTAACATGTTTACTTAAATATATTCTCCATGTTTTATAATGTGCAAAAAACAAAACTACTGCTTTCATTTCACTACAATCAGTAGAACCTGTAATCCTTTGTGTGCCCATGCCTTGGCGACAGTTTCATGCTCTGCCCATCCCGAACATTACTCGAGGACCGAGTATTGGCGCGCAGAAAATCTGCAAAGTTCGGGATGGCATTTAATATAAAATATGGCCGGTAACAAGCTCAGTTGGAGTCGGCAATTATGCCTTTACATGGGGGACGGATTCAACAATTCAATTCCACTCTCTCGTAAAATGAAACGCTACAATGGGATGATTCATGAGTGTATTTACAGTTAAAGACGCACATAGTATAACACTAAAGGGGCACATAATATACATCCAAAAATAAATCCTGACTGATTGAATTTAACAAATTTATCTCTCATTTTGGTTTCGTCTGGTAGACGTCTGTGACAGGCTTTTAAATAGGCACATAATGGGCAAAGGTTTGAGGTACGGTTACATGTGATGATCCATGAATGAGGGGGTGACAAGGGCCAGCGAGGAGTTACTTCCAGAACATTGTATAGTGGAAAACAACGTGATGCACGTCCACATGCGCCATCGTGCGCGTGTTAAGCTGGGCGATCCTATGGGCACGCGTGGAGAGCGTAGTGTCGAGGCCGAGTCTAGAGTCGAAGTGCAAGATGGCCGACGCGCTAAAACCGTTGAGGTTCTTGGTACGGAGCGCAGAAATGCATGCGCACCGTTCTACGCCGCTTAGTTCTGCGTTGAATTAGTATCTGTTGCGTAATACTGTGCAACATTCTAAAATAGAATACTTTCTATAGCTACTAGTCAACATGTGGTAATAAGTATATAAATCAAAAATAAATAACTACTTACCGCTACCAGTCAGCAGATAGCAAAACATACAAATTTGAAATACTCAATCATAATCTGGAAACACGGAGAAAGACAATAAAACCCCTAAATAAAAAATCCTGACCCATTAACAAAATCATGTATGACTCCAAGATCTCCAATCCAGCACGAGGAGGGAATGTCTTATGATTATGACAATAATAGCGAAGATAAAGAAAAAATATCACCGCTAGAGGAATAGAAGGTAAATAATGCCCCGAAAAATGCCAGAATAATAATACATTCCAAAAAGGCAACGATCACAGAAGGTAAAGGAAAAATAATAATAAGCCAAATAGAAAAAAATAAATTAAAGTATTGACTCATTATTCGAAATAAAAGTCTATTTAGTGGCGAAAACAAATAAATGAACGGTGAACTAAAAATATTGCGGCCGAAATCAAATAATTTTACAAAAAATATAAACAAAGTTAAAATAATTATACAGGAAAATAATTCATTGTTTATAAACGTGAACACTAAAAACGAAGAAATAAAGAAAGACATAAAAAAAATTATTGTTCCTGAAACTTATGCAGACAAGGTAAAAAAACACGAGCCCGTTGTAATAATCAAACCAAAAAATAAAAATCAGGAAAATAAAAATTAAATAAAAGTTAATATTGATCCAGTAAACCTTGGAATTACTAGAATGAGAAATTTGAAGGAGGGAGGGATTATAGTGGAGTTTAAAAATGCCACCGATGTTAACAAAATGCACGATGAGGTGATGTTAAAGAAATAAAAAAGCAAAGCAATCAAATTAATTACATCATCCTTGCTGACGTCGATGGAAATACATACCAAAGGATGTTAAAAAAATAAAAAATAAATATTGAATGGAACAGATTTCAAATATATGACAATATCGGCATTATGAGATGCTTACCTGAACCTAAAACACTCGGTATGGAGCAAGGAATGCCCAGTCTACGTACGAAAACTGAAACAAGAAAACAAGGCGACTGATTTTTTAGTATATTTTTGAGTTAATACAAATCAAATAACCATATTTAGCCTTAACATTTCAAGTCTACTAGCACATCACGAAGAAGTGGAAGTTTTTTTATGGACTACATACGGTAATACTTAGTGAAACGCGTATTACCGATGAAATTATCCACTCCGAGATTACTTTTCTCAGTTATACCACTATTAGATGTGATTGTTTTAGTCGTCATACAGGAGGAGTTGTTATCTTATTTTAAATAATATATTATGCAAAATCTCCAAAAACGAAGTTTAAGAAGAAAAAAAATACCTGGCTCTTAGCTATTGATATTAAAAAACAATTTAAATATGGAACTTATGCAGTTTTGCATCACTCTCCAAACCAAAAAAAGATTTTTTTGAAGTATGGTATATCAAACCAAACACAAAAAGGGCTTCATCTTTATCTTAGGAGATTTTAATACTGACATGATAAACCAATTACACAAAGCAAAAGTGTTAAAAATATAATTAATTGCCTTAAATGGAAACAGCTGGTTACAGATTATACAATAGTAGGTATAAATTCTAAAACTCTAAGTTATTTCTAATGATTTCTACTTGCCAGTTACGGTAGTAGACGAACCTAAAATATCGGATCATGAAACCATTGTTACAACAATTAAACACAGCCGTTTAAGTAGGAGACAAATAACATATAGAGATAAGAAATTCTATAGTAAAGACTAAATGTGTATGAAAATGCATCGAATGAAATGGAGCAGTAAAAACGGAAGAAATTTAAATGAAAAGGCAGACGAATTAATAAAAAATCTGAAAACAGTAGTAGACAAGCTTATGCCAATGACTAAGATTGCCTTAAAAGACACAAATAAATGGTATCCGAAATCCTAATGCCAACTTCAACAACAAAGAAATGCTGCATAATATATAAAACTTCTAAACTACAATTTACACAAAATAAATGGGAACATTTCAAAATACTCTGAAATATTTATGGTAAAGAAATCAAACTTAACAAAAATAATTACTATGGGGAAAAATTAAATGTTTCAAGGAAATTATAAGCTGTAAAATTATTTTAAATTGATAAAGAAGTTTCATTTCCCGATGGAAATGAAGATGACGGTAATTTAATATAAATTTTGTACTCAACGTGGAAGACCTAAATAAAAGCATACCATTTATACAATATACTCTTCAAACAGCTGAACAAATAGAAAATACAAAATACTTCAAATTTAAAATCATTACTAGTGAACATATTCAGAAAACCATTTACAATGAAGTCAAAATCATCATCGGACGGAATAACAATTAATATAATAAAAGATGCACTGACAGCTATAGAATATAATAAACGATTCACTGATGAAAGGAATTATCCCAGATTCATGGAAAACATCTTTAATAACGCCAATCCCCAAAATAATAAACGCGAATAAAATTTGAAGATTTTAGACCGATAAATTGTTTACCAAAATATGAACAATTGCTAGAATCCATTGTTAAAGAGCAGCTTAGTGAATATATTGAAAAAAATGAAATTTTTGTTAGTCAGCAATCTGGTTTTAACCCTTTCAATACCAGACTTTTTCCAGCCATCGAAAAAAATGTTTGTCTACATTATTGAGTTCTGTGATTTTTTTCAATATTTTTACAAAAAAAAAAAAAAAATTTTTCCATACGGTTTTCGAAATATTTCATGTTCCTGTGGAAGAACATTGAGGCTTAGGGGGTGTAAGTCAAAGAACTGGTAGTACAAGGAGCATACACAATTTTAAATTGTTTTTTATTGTTTAAATAGAAAATAAATACACAAAAATCAATACTTTTAAACTACAAAGGAAAGAACATTAAATTGCAATTTAATATTATGCTAAAATATTTTTTGTACAAAAGAAAAAATCAAAAAATATATAATGATTTTAAAAACGGACCATTACCCTAAATTACTACAATTTAAATAGAACAAAAAACATTAATGGTGAAATAAAACAAAACAATTTCTTTCTCTTTGGAGACACAGAGCTACACCACATTTCTCACATTTCAAAAAAGTCTTCATTTTAATGCACAGCCTGCATCTCTGTGGCTTATCCATGAACGTTGGTTCATGCCCAATACCATCATATCTGATATCAGCGATTGGACGTGGTACAGGCAGGGCACGTTTTTTTATCACGCTGGGCCCCGCTTCATCCACCCAAGATCCAGGTCGACCTTTTCTTTTATGTTCGGAATAATTATCACCCGCAGACATTAGGACCTTGGCGATTTCCGCACGAAATTCAATCAACGTTTTATGTTTCATACCTAATTGGTTTGAATGTCTTCTATGCAACAGCCATGCATTGACGACACTCATATCAATTAAATGAAACACAATTCGAAGATAAAACCTCTTGGTCTTAATGTCTGTACGATATAATTCCACTAACATATTATGTAGGTCAACCCCGCCCATGTATTTATTATACTCAGCGATGATAGCGGGACATGGTACATCAACATGTGCTGAATTTGCTTGGGACCATCGCTTCACAACCGTAATGGGGTTGTGTCCCAGATATGATGATACAACATGAACGGGCTTCCGATCGAACCATTTTAGGGCAAAAACATTGGATTGCCTCTCACATCGGTAGTCATACGAGCCACGGTTTTGGGATTTGAGTAAGGAGTCAGCGATAAACACACAACCAGGCAAGCGATTGGTTCTTACTGTTCCCACGGCTAATATGCCTACCGATTTCAAAGCAACCATAAGTGCGTGAGAAGTGAACCAATTGTCAGTAGATACTTTGAAATTACGGTTTCGAGGAATACCCTTTACCAATCTTAAAACAATGTCTCCACTGATACCGAGGGCAGTCTTCTCACCCACATTCGTGCTTTTGCCCGTGTAAATTTCAAAATCATAGACAAGCCCACTGGCTCCCGCTCGGGAGAAAACTTTGATGCCCCACTTGTGTGGCTTGTTTTTAATATATTGTTTCAAATTACTTCTCCCTTTGAACGGTATCATGAGCTCGTCTACAGAATTGAATTCCTCAGGTTCGATCTTGGCCATATTTTCAAGGAGGGCATTTACCAACGGCCTTATTTTAAATAATTTGTCGTAACCCTCTTGTCCTCTCGGAATCAACGAGCTATTGTCATTTAAATGAAGACACGAGCGTAACTTAGTGAAACGATTTCTAGGCATGACATCAGCGATGAGAGAGAGCCACGTACCACTGGCCCAGTAAAGATGGAATGCCGGATACTTAAGGATACCCATCATGATGTGCATTCCTAGAAATCGTTTCATTTCATTAACCGAGGTGTCCACGCAGGTGCTATTCTCTTGAACAGAATACAAATTTGTCTGCTCAACAATATTTTTTATAATATTTTCATCTATGAAACATAAAAAATATTGTAGAGCAGACATATCCAGTGGTGGGTTTGAAAAAATAACATCACAGTAGGAATCCACATGATCGACATCTTTCTTGATCCACCGTAGATCGGTTCTCCGTCCATGGGAAGCTGAGGCTTCACTGGGCTGTCCTTGCGGCACGGTGCAGGACTCTGGCTCGCCTTCCACTGGCTGCTGCCTCTCTTCCAAAGTCTATAATTTAAAAAAATATACTTTATGGTTTCGTTTAAAACACAATTTTTTTCATACTTAAATCAACCACAAACGCAATAATTGCTGAAATATAACAACAAGAAATAATGACAAAAGTACTTACATGGACTTCCACATCCATTCCAAGAGCTTGGCTCAATGCCTCCACATTGATTTCCTCTGCAGCATCCTGGAAATCTTCTAAATATTCCACTGCCCAGCCCTCTTCATCTTCATCTTCCAACTCCAACTCCACGTCGGAAATATCTCCTTCCAGCATCACGGTGATCTCTTCATGTGTCAAACCACGATGCTCCATCTATAAAAATGATTAAAATAAGTTAAAGTCTACCGGAAAATAATAAAATAAATTAATATATCTTGAAAGAATCAAATAAAAACAAGTAAAACAATATTAAAGGCCAAGAAAAGATTTCTATGAAAAACATCCACGAACAACCAAAGTGCCAGCTCAGGAACATGAATGTTATTACCGAAAACTAAATGAAAAACAAATGTTTTTGATTGGAAATCATGTTTATGTATCAGATTAGACATGTATATACAATCCAATAATTATTTTCAACAGAAATATGCGATATCTTACCTTTAAAATAATGTTGAAATCCGAGAAATGTCAAACGGTTAAAAGCTGCCAAACACGCGTTTTTAAATCGAAATAACAGTAATATTATGTGTTGCCAGTACGAGATTTGTTCTATTCCTTATAAGCAATATCTTCCTTAAGCGATATGCAAAATACGGGGCTATTTGTTTCGTAAAATCAAGAGAAATTATTTTTTTTCCTTCGTGTTCCTCCAGAAGCACTCTGGTAAGGAAAGGGTTAAAAATAAATATTTATGCGAAACAGCCATAAATTATGTAATTAATGAATGGAAAATAAGCATGGCCAAAAGAAGTGTACAATATCAGTGTTTCTTGATTTTCGACGTGCTTTTGAAACAATATACAGGAACATATTAATATCCAAATTAAAATATATGGAAATGGTTGGCAAAGAACTAGAATGGTTTAAGGGCTACCTGAAAAATAGAAAACTAAAAACCAGGTTTGGAGACGCCACATCGGAGGAACAGCCATTGTACCTAGGAGTCTCAAAAGGATCTGTATTGAGGTCATTACTATTTATATTATATATCAACGACATAGTGTAGTGTTTACAATACTGTTTTATCAAACTGTTTGCAGATGATACGATTTTATGTTTAACGGGAAATAATTTTGCAGAAGTTATGCTCAAAATACAGCATGACCTGGATTAAATATCTATGTGGGTAAAGATAAACAAATTAAAACTAAATGTTAGAAAAAGTAAATACATGGTAATAGGTAAAAAATTTAACGGACTCAATAAAATTATAATAGACAACGAAGAAATAGAGAAAGTAGAGGAAATCAAATACTTGGGAATTATAATAAACAATCGACTCAAATTTAAGGACGGGTTGTTTCGGAGAATTTGAACAATTCATCAAATTTCAACGTTAATTTTCAAGTTCTGTGAAAGATTTTTTCAAGTTCTGTTTTTAATTCAGTTTTGTCAAGTAACTAGCCTACAATGATATAATAATAGAACTTGAATAAGTCTTTCACAGAACCCAAAAATGAACGTTGAAATTTGATGAATTGTTCTAATTCTCCGAAACAACCCGTCCTTACTCTAATTTTGAATTATTAGCTAAGAAAATGGCAAAAAAGGTTATTTTTTTTTAAAAAGAATAAGGAATAAATTAGATGTAAATACAAATAAGTAAGTTTATAATAGTATAGACGCATCTCATTTAAATTACTGCTCTAGTGTCCTTTTCTTGTGCAATCAAACACAAAGAAAGAAATTGCAAATAATATATATATTTTTGGTTTTAGGCATTTCACCCTAAAAAGAATAATTTAAAATAGATGTATTCAACCAGTATTGAATTGTAGATATACTAAGATAATTATTATGCAGAAAAACTAGGAATGTAAGTGTGAGACAGCGAATAATTAACAATACCCTAATATTAATATTCCATTTAAAAAATAAGATGCTCCTAAAATACATGTTTAAGAATGTTTATTTAAATTTTGTAATACATGGCTACCCCACGAGAAACTTTGGAGATTTTAGACATCCAAAAACAAATTTGTCGGGAACCCAAAATAATGTCCATTTTAAAGGATTTAAGATTTTTAATTTTTTTTTTTTTTTTTTTTTTTTTTTTTTTTTATTTAGTTACTATATTACATTTTTTTAAACATTTTTATAAGAATTATATATATTTATATGATTAATTGATATAGATTTTTATAGTCCTCCTCACTAGGAGATCCTGTGCTGAGGGGGACTAGGTTTTGAATAATTTTTCAGCGACTTCTATGGTTCGACTTCATGTTTTGGGTAAGGGTTTCCAGAAACTTCTACGACGATGTTTTAAATATGCTAGTAAGTTCTTTTTCCGGTAATTCCTTAAGCCAAGATTTAATGTTCTTAATGCAGTTGTTTTTTGTTTTGATTTGTTTGATACTAAGTGGGAGTTTGTTATATACCTTTACTGCTAAAAATTCAGAGCTTCTTTGTCCAAAGGTAGAGTTACACTTTGGTATAGTTAGTATCTCTGTTTGTTTGGCTCTGGTATTATGAGTATGTGAGGTGTTTTCCTGAGAATTATTTTTGAGGTGTTGTACCAAAATGTTTTTGGCATAGATTTTCTGTATGCTTGGAACGTCAAATTGTTTAAAAATTTCTGTTGTTGATGTCCTTATGGGAACCTTTAGTATGGTCTTTATGATGCAATTCTGAGTTACCTTCAGCTGTTTTATATGTTTTGATACTGCTGAGCCCCATCCTATTATTCCATATTCCAATTTGGAGTGGCATAAAGCATAGTAAACTCTCTTTAAATCCCTAGCTGACAAAATGTTCCGTAATTTTTTGAAGAAGTAGATGAGTTTAGTTAACTTTTTTGAAGTTCGATCAATGTGTGAATCCCAGTGTAGTTTATCGTCAATTTCAATACCAAGATATTTTATGCTTTTGGTTTGGGTTATAATCGAGCAGGAACATTGAGGAAAATTTTTTTGACATTCATGTAGTTTGAGTATATGCTCATTCATTGGTTGTCCTCTTTTGTTTTTGGAGAAAATTAAATATTTGGTTTTATTCACATTTAATGTAAGGGAGTTTGCTTTAAGCCAGTTTTGAAGAACAGTTAGGCCATGTTCAGCCTCCTTATATGTGCTTGTCCAATCTTGTTCATGGAATAAAATTACAGTGTCATCTGCAAAGCTCATTATGTTTCCTTTGATGGGAAGATTCATAAGGTCATTTATGTAAATTAGAAATAGTATAGGTCCTAATACGCTTCCCTGGGGGACACCGTACTTAATTGGTAGAGTTTTGCTCCTTCTTTTACCAATTTGTACAAATTGTTCTCTTCCCGTTAAGTAACTTCTAAGTAGGTTTAGGGTTGTTTCGGTTATTCCATTTTTTTTTAGTTTTAAATACAGTATTTCGTGGTCAATGGTATCGAAAGCTTTTTGAAGATCAATGAAAACCGCTAGGCATTTTTTGCCTTCATCCAATTTTCTAATAATTGTATTTGTTACATTAGCTATAGCGTCACCAGTACCCAGGTTTTCCCTAAAACCATACTGCGTAGATGATAATATTTTATTAGAATCCAAAAATGTAAGCATTTGTTTTTTTATAACTTTTTCTAATATTTTTGATAGTGTAGTTAAAATACTAATTGGTCGATAGTTTGATACATCATTTTTGGGACCGTTTTTATATATTGGAATGATCGTAGCAATTTTAAGACAAGCAGGAAAAATACCATTTGATATTGACAGATTTATAAGATACGTCAGTGGGTGGATTAACTCATTTTGTAGATATTTAATTGATTTGCTTGATATCAGTTCATTTCCCGATGAAGTATTTATATTTAGGGAGGCTATAATATTTCTTATTTCATCACTTGTTATCTTGACAATATTGAGGCTGTTTTCTTGATTTACATCGTCAATCCTCACTGTATTTTCGATAGTACTAATTGAATTTTGTTTAATTTTATTTGCTAAGTTTGAGCCTATATTGCAAAAATAGTTGTTTATAAAGTCAAGAAGTTTGTCCGGGTGTTCTGTAAAAGATGTGGGAATCTCATCAATGTTTAATTCCTTAATGCTATTGTCATTATGTGAGGCTTTAGCATTAGTTATTTCATTTATGATCTGCCAGAGTTTACGTGAATCATTATGACATTCATCAATCTTGTTTTTATAGAATGTTTCTTTAGCATAACGTATTACATTTTTACATGTATTACGATATCTTTTGTAGAATCGAAGTGTTAGGATATCATAAGGGTTGTTTTTGACTTTTTTGTGCAGTTCATCTCTTTTTCTGATTGAGTTTATAATATTCTGACTAATCCAAGGTTTAATGTGTAAATTTTTATGAGATAACTTTTTTTCTATGGTTTTGGTGTTTGATAGGATAATGTTCTGTAAAACTTCTATAAAATAACTCCAAGCAGTATCAGTATCATCTTTTTCCAGAAGGCTTGTCCAGTCATTCACTGTTAACTCGCATTTGACGTTTTCCCAATTTGTTTCAGATTTCGTTAGGAGTGATTTCTTTTTTTGGTTTACATATGTATTTTTTTTTGTAATAGATAGAATTATTGTATAATGGTCTGTCAGTGTGGTAGTACAAATAATGGCTTGAGTTTTTCTATTAGTTTTACAAAAGATATGATCAATGCAAGTTTTGCTTTCATTATATACACGTGTTGGTTCATCAATTAGGCTTTTATATCCATGGTATGCTAGTGTTTGCATATAATCAAATTTTTTTGGATGGCCATTTTCAAGAATATCAATATTTATATCACCGATGATAAATACATCTTTAGTTCTTTTTAGTAGACTTAGTTGATTAGATAAGGAGTTGAGGAATGGTTCTAGATTTTGTGTAGAAGGAGATCTATAAATT
Organism: Hesperophylax consimilis; assembly: GCF_061612785.1. NCBI lineage: Eukaryota > Metazoa > Arthropoda > Insecta > Trichoptera > Limnephilidae > Hesperophylax > Hesperophylax consimilis. Next base: position 463,195 of record NC_142841.1, on the reverse strand, counting down.
GCGAGTATTGTTGTGTCATTACCGATTGATATACTTAGACAGTTTGCATTATTGATACAGATCTCTCTGACATCAGCTTCTATATCTTCTTTAATATATACGATGACACCATCATTTTTTGTGTTGTTCATTATTGTAGAGTAAGGGACATAATTCCCAATTTGTAGGGGGTAGTATTTATCAGTTAGCCAACATTCAGTAAGAATAATAATATCCCATTTTAAATTTAAGCTTTTCATCAATATTTGTAGTTCATCAAAGTTTTTATTGATACTTCTAATATTCTGGTGCATTATGTTAAAATTATTGTTTATGGATAATATGTTTGGTATATTTGTTGTTAGTGCGTTATTCATTTTCTCAATTTAAATTATTAAGTGGATTAAGTAATGTTGTTCATATTATTCACTAAATTATTTTCACCATATCATCAAGGTGCTTAATGTAGATAATTTTATCATCTTGTTTTTTGCGTATCATAACTTTACCCTGTTTGTACCATACATATTGGTAATTTTTTTCTTTTGATAATTGTTTTGTTTTCCATAGGATTTCTTTATGATACGGGCTTAATTCTTCCCCGATGAAGATTCAAGATGTCGCCAGATCCTTGATTTCATTATAATTTATTTCCTTTTTCTTATCAAGGAGGGAATCTCTTTTTCTTTTATCGGAAAAGGTCACAAGAAGTTTAGGAGGGGCTTCATTTCGTCTGTCTGAGACTCTCGTGACGTCAGTTATATCAGTGTGTAAGAGGTGGATTCCTGCTGCGGCAGCAACTTTTTTAACAATTTCCACAGGTTGTTCGCGGTTTTGTTGTGGAATTCCTGCTATTTCCAAACTATTAGATTTTGATAACGTTTCCAAATCAGAAAGTCGGATTTCAAGTTTTTTAATAATCATATTTTTTTCCATTTGGTCTTTTTTTATATTTTCAAAATCTGTTTGAATCGCTCGATTTAAATTATTTGAGACCTCAATTTTTTTTAACATCTCATCGTATTGAGCACTGATAAAATCAATACTTTTTGTAGTTTCTGTAGTTTGTAAATCAATTTTTGTAAATATATCTTTTTTCAGGGTTTCAAATTTTTTATCAATGTATTCAATAATCTTATCCATGTTCAATTTATCTTCCGAAATTATTGGGGTTTTGCTACGTGTGCTAGACATCACTATTTTAGTAAGTTCACAAATGCCCCTCTTTAATTATGCTTGATGAAAAATTGATGGTGGCAATCACTATTTAATATTTGTTTTATTGCATAGACAAAGTCACTCAACTTGACATTTAATATTTTTTTACTTTAATTAGTTTTTGCGCAAAAATCACTCACACTTTGGGATCTTAACTAAAACTTTTGATCCCACAAAACGTAGAAGGTTTAAACTTTAATTTAAATCTATTTATTGTGGCTTTAAACAACTCCTATTAATTTTTCGGCTAGTTTATAAGGGACGCGGAAATTTCAGATCTTAGCACTATAGTTAACCATAGAGATGAGTGAATTAATTACCGACAGATGTTAAAGAAGCTAAAAGCCTTGCTGTTTTCGCGGGTTATGCCTAAATACGATAAAGAATTTTTTAGATGTATTATAAAGTGTTTTCAATGTAATAGAAATAAGTAAAAAAAGGTTTATACTAGATAAAAAAAAATATTTTAGAACTAAATAAAAAACGTACAGAAAAAATATATAATACATAACAATTAGATAAGGTTGAGGATTCTCATAACCTGCCTCACTGGGCTAGCCTGTGTTGAGGCAGTCATTTTAATAGTTAGTTTAAATACTTGTGAGTATACCTACACTTATATTCTGATATAAACACTCAATATTTTCGTTGCATCAATAGTTTCGAAGTTGGGTGAGGGCACTGGTAAAAGTCCTATTAATACGACGATTTTCGTATGATTTTACTATTTATTCTTTTTTCCAATATCTCCCGCATGTATCTGGGTAGTTACTATTTTATTGCACAATGTGTATAGTGTATAGCGGTATTGTTTAAATACCCACTTGATCATATAAACATGTATAGTTTAAGTCACTAGTTAAAAGTCTTAGTCATAAATCACTCTTAGTCTTAGTTTTAAGCCACTAGTTATAAGTCTATACGTATGAAACTTTGTTATAAGCCAAAAGTAATAATTTATAAGTCTAAGTTATCAATGCATAAATTAAGTTGTTAAGCGCCCTTGAGGTAATTTTCTCACGAAAACGGCGCTTTACAAATAATCCAAACATTATTATTATTATTAAAACATAATCTTCCTTTTTAGGAACTGGCTAGAATCTAATATTAATTGACTTCCAAATAATTCACTCCACCGATTTAATTTCCCAATTTTTCCTAGAACGCGCGGAGCAACGACGAGCCACCTTTATAAAAAAAAATTAAATTGATACCTGTCTAAGTGATTATATATGTATTTTGGTAAATATTATTTATTATTTATTTAGGTATTTTGGCTTTTTGTTAACTCGTTGAAGTTAATCTAAGCATTTGTGAATCGTAAGGTTTGTCTGCTTAATTGGTAAATTAATGAATAATTTTGAATGAATTTAAAACTATTCGAAACGAAATCGGTTGCTTCCATCAGCCATTAGCCATCATCATTAAATAACGTTATTATAATATAATATTAAAATGGCGTACCTTTGTCATTAAAGGGTATTCTAGTATTTTTAGTCGTACGTTTAAAATTTTATTGTTACGTGACTATATTTAGGACTCGCAACAATAACATTTGGCTGTCATCAGTTGTTTTGTTTTGCTCTAAAAATAATTTCATTTTTTTTTTGTTTTCTGGCAAAAAAAGTGTAGTGTGTTGTGCCTTGAGGTTTCTTCTCCCTCCTGATCTTCCCGGAGTCACTTTTCGCTGCTGATTTCCAGATATTTATAAACTTTTTTTACTTCTGTCATTTTCTATACTATTGTTGTAGTTGTTTACTGTTTCTATGAATAATAGAGGAAAATTTCTCTCCTGGATGCCCTACAAAGCCCCCAGATCCCTCTCCGGACCCCCCAGACGGGGAAAATGTAGAAATTTCCGACAGTGATTCTGTCATTTTGACTTCTACCAAAAAAAATGAAATTTACTCCCTCTTCCCCAATAAAATTTGACTCGCCTTCGACTTCACAGTCCCCACCAGCACTTTCTCAATATCCTCCAACAAACTTTTACGATCCTCATTCCCGTGGCCCATTCATAGTATACGCCCGAAAAACTGAGCAACGAAAAACCATCCACCCTTTGGAATTTGGAATTTGGAATCCACGCATCGCCTTGCGCCGTTCGTGGGTCAGTGGTATAAACAGCCGGACGAGTTTATGCAGACATTCCGGTGAAGTCGGATCGAATCCTACTGAAGCCCAAAGAAAAAGTTATTTTATAAATAAATTCGTACATTTTTATTTTTAAATTTAAAATATCCGATCATCGAACCTTTCTTCAAAATGAATAAGCAAAAGAAACCTCAAAAAAAGGCGCCATCTAGCGACTCAGAAGAAGAAGACACAATGACTAATAAAATGATCAAATGCATTGAAAAAAAATTTAATGAATTAACCAGTCAACTTATGAAATCTTTTAATGAACAAATAAAAGAACTTAAGAAGTCCGTCGAATTTTGTTGTGAGAAACTAGACGAATATTAAGAAAAAAACAAAAGCAAAGAATTATTGATTAAACAACTTCAAACAGAAAATAAAGAAATAAAACTACATATTAATAAAATGGAGCAAAATGAAAAACAAAATAACGTCGAAATACAGGGTGTTCCTTTGAAGGAAAATAAAAATATCACAAAAGTATTTAATAATATATTGGATACACTCAAATGTGATAAAGAAACTATTAAAGTGGCAAATATTTTCAGAAGCAAAAATAAAAACCCGAACAAAAATCCTCCCATAGTAGTTTGTCTACAAAACAAAGATAGTAAAGACGTAATCATAACACATAAAAAGAAATATGGTATTTTATGTGCAAAAAACATAAATTTTGAAGAAAACAACACAATATATATTAACGAACAACTTACCCAATACAATAAACATCTATTTTACCTTGCTAAATCTTCAAGGCTTGGGTACAAATTTATTTGGGCAAAGAACGGAAAAATTTGGATGAGAAAAAATGAAAAATCTCCCATCATACAAATAAACAGCTCAGAAGACATCCCCTCCGAATAAATAATAATAACACCACATAGCAAACACCAATCAACCTTTAACATGGCTGAAGAAAACCATATACATGAAAATTATAAATGTACAAACCCAAATGAACTAAATCTACTTTTTAAAAATGTTAATTTCTCTATTTTAAATATGAATATTAGAAGTTTAAGGAAACACTTCGATGAGCTCTGTATCCTTATTAATAACCTAGATTTTTCTCCAAGCGTAATTGTTTTGACTGAAACACAAATGAAAGATGTTATTCCATATAACTTATCAGAATATACCACAATTTCCTCTGCCTGTAAGCATACTGGTCATGATGGAGTCACTGTCTTCTTTCATAATACTCTGAAAAATGTTGCCACTGAATTTATTGAATTTAAGTCAGCCAATTCAATAAAATTAACCTTTTTTCAAAACAACTATAAATATCACGTACTAGCCATATACAGATCCCCATCATTAAATGATTTTTTATTTGTAAAAGAACTAAAATCTTTTGTTAGAAATCTTGACAGAAACAATTTTACTTTTTCCATTTTGACAGGTGACATTAATATAAATATTAATGATAACAATATAAATGTAAATTGTCAAAATGAGTATCTAGATTGTTTATCAAGCTCTGGATATATGTCATATATTAGCTCACCAACTAGAGTAACCTTAAGTAACTCTGCATGTTTAGACCACATATTTGTCAAGTCGCACAAGGCGACCAATATTATCTCTTCAATTCTTGAAACTAATATCACAGATCATTACCCGACCTTTTATGGACACCATTTCAAAAATACACCTCTAAACCAAAATTCTGTAACTCTAGAAAAAGTAGACATTGATTATAAAACTCTAAACTCTTTACTTCAGTCAGAAAACTGGGAAAATGTAATATTAATAGAAAATCCACATTTAGCATTAGAGAATTTCTATAATACTCTTAGAGAGTATATTCTAAAAAGTGAAAGTAAAATAGTTGTCACTAACAGAAAATATAAAAAAATTAAACCTTGGATTACAGTTGGATTAATTATATCAATTAAACAAAGGGATAAATTATATAGAGAAATGATAAAATATCAAATGGATTGCCAAAATAATAATCTCAGAACAATGCCTTATCTGAAAACAAAATATCTAATGTACCGAAACTTACTAAAAAGACTGATACGAAACTGCAAAAAGAAATACTATTGTGAACAAATTGAAAATGCTAAAAATAATACTAAAAAAACTTGGAATATTATAAATGAAATTGCCAAAAAAAAAATTATGTCTTCAAATATTGTAAATGAGGTTAAAATAAATAATGAAATAATAACTAACAAATCGACCATTGCAGAATGTTTTAATAACTTCTTTACAAATATAGTAGACGAGGTACTTCAATCTTCCGGCATTAATGTTAATCATGATTATATGGAGACATCTCCTCAATTAGACTCTAATAACGATTCAATTAACTCAATAGAATATTTTTCTCCTATTACATTTAATGAAATTGAAAAATATATTGATAACCTAAAACCATCCAACTCTAAGGGAAATGATGGCCTATCATGTGATACATTAAAAAAATAAAACAACATGTATTAACGCCATTACAACATATCTTTAATATATGCCTCAAAGATGGTAATTTTCCAGAACAGTTTAAAATCTCCACTATAATACCTATTCATAAATCTGGGGATACGCATAAATTAGACAATTACAGACCAATATCACTTGTTTCAAACCTATCAAAAATATTCGAAAAATGCATCAAATTTAGAGTCATTGAACACTTAGAAAAATATAAAATTCTATCGAAAAACCAATACGGCTTTCGTAAAGATCTAAGCACTGAGGATGCCATATATGAATTGACAAAAAATATTTATACATCTATCAATAAAAAAAAGAAATGTCTTGCCATATTCCTAGATTTAAGAAAAGCTTTCGACACCGTTAATCATAATTTACTCATTAAAAAATAACTCAACTGGGCTTCAAAAAACACACACTAAATTTACTATCAAACTATCTTAAAGACAGAACACAAAAAACAAAAATTGGGAATAATTATAGTTCAGAAACTCAGATAAAAAACGGAGTTCCGCAGGGAACTGTTCTTGGCCCGATTTTATTCTTAATTTATATTAATGATTTATGTAATTTTGTAATCCCTGGTAAAATTGTTTCTTACGCCGATGACACGGCAATAATAGTGGATGGTAATAATTGGACAGAAACTTTTTCGAATGCAACTGTATGTATTTCACTTGTTTCAAAATGGTTAAAATACAACAAACTTGTCTTAAACTACAGCAAAACATTTTACTGACCTTTTTATAAAAACATCAAAAACAAACCAAAAGACAACCTTAAAATTAGAATCCATAATACAACTTGCAATCAAGAAATGTGCTTCCTGTGCAACGAACTCGCTAATGTCAAAAATATAAAATATTTAGGAGTATCAATAGATATTAATCTTAATTGGAAATCTCATATTAATCAAACCACTTCTAAACTAAGATATCTAACCTACATATTTTATAGACTCAAGGAAATTTTAAACGCTGAAAAATTGAAAATGATCTACTTCTCTCTGGTGCAATCTGTAATCACTTATGGCATAATAGGATGGGGTGGTGCACCTGATACTTTTATTAAGCCTCTACAAATAATTCAAAAGCACATAATTAAAGTCATATATAACAAAAATAAAACATTTTCGACCGACCTATTATACAAGGAATCTAAATTATTTAACATTCGTAAATTATTTATATTACAAACTATGAAATATCTATTTAAAAACAAAAACAATTTCAAAATAAATGAAAACAGAATGGGCAAAAGAACAAATAATATATTTTAAACCCCCCAAACCAATACTAAATTAATGCAGACGCATAGCAGTTTCATTGGTCCTCGTACATTTAACCTTCTACCACTACAAACTCAAATGATAAACAAAAAGATAGAATATATTAAAGAGGTAAAATTATGGCTGATTGATCCAGATATTGAAACGCTTTTACTATAAATTTATTTATCCTTTCTACAACTCACTTGCTGAAACTTTATAAATTATTGTACATAATGTTTTTCTCTTTACTTTTTATAATAACTATAAACAAAAAAAAAACTTTTTCTACTAATGTATATTATACTTTAGGTACTTGAAATATAGTAATCGTTTTATACTACCCACACTCAGGCAGTCAGTGCCTTAGTGGGTTTTCATTTCTTTTGTAAACTATTTGGCATTATATATTATGTTATTTTATATTATATATTAATATGTATAATATGTATAAAGAAATGAAAATAAATAAATATTGAAGACAATATTAGTGATTTTTAAACGAAAATCTGAAACAGAAAAATCAGAAAAGGAAACGGTCACTTAAATATTACAATTTGAGGTTTTACTCAATTAAGTTATTCCGAAAAATTAATATTCATTCTAGACTTGCAGAAAAGTCAACAGATGTCGCACATTAAAAATAAAAAATAAGATAGGTTTATCTAAAAGACGCTGTCTGGATTGCATTTAGTTCGGGTTGAATCTTGCGATCATACATAAAGATAGTTGCCAATAAAAATGTGCGGTGAAAAAATGAAGACAATGTTGGTAGTTCTTATTCGAAGTATGATACAGTTAAAAGTGACCGAGTAGGATAGGGTCCCATTAGCGCAATTGGTAGAGCATTGTCCCGGAAAGACAAGGGTCCTGGGTTCGCGTCCCAGATGTGACCGTTTCCTTTTCTGATTTTTCTGTTTCAGATTTTCGTTTAAAAATCACTAATATTGTCTTCAATATTTAAATATTACAATTTGAGGTTTTACTCAATTAAGTTATTCCGAAAAATTAAAATAAATAAAGTTAAAAAAAAAAAAAAAAAAAAATTTGGTAAATTCTTATCAAATATTAATAATCTTTCAATGAAGCCTGGAGGTGTAAAAGCCGAGGGTCGCTTCCGAATCTCCGTTGAATTCCTCTCAGGGTCAGCTGCCAACAGTTTCATCAAAAACATTTTCATTTCATCTAATTCAAAGTTCAAGGCATATATCCCCACTTTCGATGTCACTCGCATGGGCCTGGTCAGAGGTATCTCGACCAATCTGTCCATAGCAGAAATTTTGTCTTTCAACCCCCCAACACATTGGCAATCCTACAAAAGCCAGGAGGCTAAATTACAAGGACTCCTCTGAGAGTATAATTTCCTGGAAGTCCTCACAATCTGTCGTAATCACCTTTGAAAGTCAATCTCTTCCCTCCTTATTTATTCTTCAACTCATAACCTGTTGAAATGTAAACTTATCCCACCACTCAATGTTTCAATTGCTGCCGTTTTTCTATACCAAAGCTGCATGCAGATCTCAACCCAGATGTTTTAAATGTGGAGAAAACCACGCAGCTGACCAATATCCTTCTTCCTTCTGACCGAAATGTTTTAACTGCTCAGGTTCACATACAGCTATCAATACTGCTTGCCCAAAACAATCTTGCCAAAAAAATATTAAAATTTCTATCGCCCCTAAGAAATTCTCTTTTCTGCAGGCTTTTTAACTATTCCCGCCTGTCAAAAAATCATTTGCTGAGACTTTATCCAGCAACTTCTCCTCCAACCCTCTTCTCTCCTCTACAACAACTTCTTCTCGTTCAACTAAATTCACATACAAAAACGCTATCTCTAGACCAGCTCCTGGATATGATCAGCAACAACACAACTCATTGCTCTTATATCCCAATGGTTCATCTATTTCAAATGCCACAAATGGGTGTTCAAACAATTACAATCCGTCCTCAATGAACTCTCTAAATCTTTCTGAAAAACTTTTCCAAGACAATTCTTCATTTATCCAAACTCTTATGATGCTTCTAACTAACCTAATTTATTCTCAAACTAATTTACCGTCCAACGCTGCTTCTATTATTTCCACACTAAAATCATTTATTCAAAATTACTCTTCAGGATGTCAGAATTCTTCAGTGGAATAGCCGAAGTGGTATTTCTAACAAATCTGATCTCCTTAACCTATTAAATTCAAACCTTATGTCTTTGGTTGCTTTCTCGGAGACATGGTTTACTCCATCCACCCACTTTAATGTGGGAGGGTATTCCTGTCTCCGCGATGATCGCCCAGAAGGTACGGGCGGCGATGCTGCCCTTTTTATTAAAAAATCCATATCATTTTCCCCAATAAATAATATCAAACCCCCAACGCTGATTTCCAAAAGGTTGCAGCTAAAATAAATGACACATCCTTTATTTCAGTCTATCTTCCTCCAACAGCTCCCTTCAATAAACAAAATTGTAAGTCAACTAAGCCCTCCTTTCTTTATATTAAGCGATTTTAGTGCCCATTCCCCCGTCTGGGGTTCTGCTTTCTCCGACCGAGATGGTCGAAGTGTGATGGATTTCCTAGATGAATCTAATATTTTCCTTTTGAATGATGGATCTCTTACTAGGATCTCACGCCCAGCACAAATCCCAGTGCAGTGCATCTCTCGATATGTTCGACTAGTCTGGCTTTTCTCTCCTCGTGGGTGGTGTCCCCCGACCCTTGGTCCAGTGATCATTTCCCGATCACCATTACTAATTAAACTTCTTTCCAATCAGACAAGTCTCATATTTCGACAAAGATTTAAACGAAACACACCAAATGGGATGAATTAAACTCTCATATGGACAAATTTCTACTAAATTTACCCGCCACCGATATGATTTCCGTCAAAGATTACTATAATAACTTTAAATTAATGCTCATAACTGCAATAAATACATCAAATCCTCCCCCTAAAACTAAATCTCTGAAAAAACTCCCTCCAACTTCCTGGTGGGATGAGAAATGTTCCAAAGTAGTAAGAATTCGGAAAGCTAAATTTCTTTCCTATCTTTACAATATGACTATAGAGAACTATCTTATATACAAAAACGCCAAATCCAATGCCAAAAGGGTATTGAGGTAAAAAAAAAGATCTGGGTGGTACAACTTATGCAGTTCAGTATCTCCGAACACTCCAATTTCGGAAGTTTGGTCTATGATCTGAAGATTCCAATCCTCCTTCAGTTCACCATCTCCTCGAGCATCTCATTCTTAATGGATAGATGAATTCTTGGACAAAATTGCCCCCCCCTTCTTTACCTGACTTAGATGAAATAACGCCCAGAAATTAGCACCGATATTAATTTATCAATTTCTAAACAGGAAGTTTGTCTTGCCGTCTTTATGGATATAGAAGGCGCCTTTGACAATGCCTCCATCCCAATCCTGAAAAAAAAACTTTTAGGCCTTGGCCTTCTCCCCATGTTTGTCCATTCTATTATTAATCTATTTCTAGATAGAAAATTTTTCATTGAACTTCCAGATATTTCTCCTCAAAGTAGGTCTATTTGGAAGGGTTTACCACAAGGCGATGTAAGTCTCCCTTACTGTATAATATATACACATACGATATGCATGTCGCTATCCCTTCACAAGTAAAAGTTATTGAGTTTACAGATGATATAGCTTTCTTCTTATCATCCAAAATCATCCCTCTGGCCGTCAAATATCTTTTATTTTTATTTTTTTATTTATTTTTTATTTAGGAGAAAAAACAAATTCAGATATAAATTGACAAAAATATACAAAACATCAACTAGAGAATTCACCTGCATCCAAACAATTTCTCACGAATTGACTTAAGCAGCAGTTAAAAACATATACAAATATTTTGACTTATAAATAGGGGAAAAATATATACATAAGAATATTATTTTACAAATAGAGATATGAAAGAAATATGCAATATCCTTATAAGAATTTACAAATTATTTTTGAAAAAATTTAGAGGGTAAAACAAAAAAATATATATATAAATAGATAAACAATGTTAAACAGAAACATAAAAAAATATATATTTAAACGAAGTATGTCTAAGTTGTTAATTTTGAACTTTGTAGGAAAACAGTCTTCATTTTTCCACTAAAAGTAGTGCGTGCATCAAAAAATAAGTCAGAATCCTTGGGGTTTTGTTTCTGATTAAGTGATTCACACATATTTTTGATTGGATCCCTGACACCAGCATTTGTACGCGTCCTGCTAATGTGGAATAAGTCGTTAAGCCTTGTTACTCTGGGTGGTACTTTGAAGTTTATTAATTTCAGTAAGTCGGGACAGTCAATAACGTTGTTACAGATTTTATACAGAGTCATGAGATCAAGGTATGTTCGCCGGTTAGATAGAGTGGAGACGTTATAACTCGAGAGCATATTTATGTACCCGAGTTTAGGTGCGCTCATTCTGTAATTGAGGCATCGCAAAAATTTCTTTTGAATACTTTCAATATTTTCTTCATAGATATTGTAAAGTTGATTCCATATGAAGGTGCAGTATTCAAGTTGAGAACGGACCCGAGTGTAGTAAAGAAGAAGATATTTTTCAGGTTTTCGAAATTCACGGCTGTTTCTGATGACAAATCCTAGCATGCTGTAAGCTTTATTCACAATATTATCAATGTGCGCTTCGAAGTGGAGTTTGGAATCAAAAAGTACGCCTAGATCTCTTATACAGTAAACGCGCTCGAGTAAATAATTACTAATACAATAATTGTGTTTGATAGCGTTGTAATTTTTAGTAAAACTTATTTGTTTACATTTATTGTAACTTAGGTTAATTTTGTTTTCATTGCAAAACGTTTCGAACCTTACTAAGTCGCTATTTATGAGCAGACAATCGTTTGAATTCCGAACAAAGACAAATATTTTTATGTCATCGGCGTACAAAAGATATAAACAATGCACGAAACATTTAGTAACAGTGTTAAAAATAATAAACAACAGCGGACCCAGGATTGACCCCTGTGGCACGCCAGAAGTAACTGGTTTCCATGTAGAAGTGTGTCCTCGTAATGATACGGCTTGTTGTCTTTTTTTTAAATATGAGATTGTAATGATCTGCCCTTTCTACTTCAAACTTTTCCTTCTCTTCTTTCTACGATAAATTTTCTGTAAGTCCCATAGGAAACTTTTCCATAAGGCTTTGGTTATGTATATCCGGGGTAGGAATATCCTCCCTGTGGTCTTTATAAGCCTTTCCTCCTCTCTTTATTACACACCCCTTCAAGTGTGTACATCCTAGTTTGTCCACGTGACGTACGACCTCGAACGTACTCATTTCACGTGACGGTTCAGTATAAAAAGGCTTCACCGAACGTTGTGTTGGTTTTTTGTTTCTCGGTTTAGAATCCTAGTTATGTATGTATGTGTGGTATCCCTCGGTTCTTTTGAGATAGAGTGAGTTGAATCCATTACCGCTGTGTTTTAAAACCATTTCATAAACCTTATCTTCTAAGTCGCCTGCTCCCCCAACTAGCTACGCGATTCTATCTATCGTAGGGTTATGTGAGTATAATAAAGTGTTAGATTTTATATATGTGATATACATACGATAAATTTATGGTGTTAGTTGTCGGCGCCATCCATGTATATATTTTGGGAGGGGAAGGAGAGGAAAGGAAATGAATTTTTTTCAAGTTAAGACTGGCTCCTCCGCTTACCAAACAAAACTGATGGATGATAATTCGAACAAGGCAATCAATATCTGCGTGTCTGGATATCACAACCGGCCGGGTCTCCCCTTGTTCCAAATCGGCAACCTTCACGCCAGAATAAAGAAAACCAGGTCTCTTCACCAATTTCAGAATTGCCCCAATCTCAAACACCTCCAGGATAAACTACTTTACTGAGTGTAGAAGGGGAAAACCATAACATCCCTTTATCACGAATCTAGTCGCGAAAATGTGACACGTAAGGTCCTAAGTTACGTGCCACCTCTAGAAAACGTTGTAACTCCCACGTCGTCGGGGATTTACATCCCTTTCTAGGTCAATACATAGTTAACACACGACGATCTTGTCGACATTTTGCCTGCTTATTAACGATAGGTTGTGTGCCTACCCATTCAGCCAATTATCATGTGAGATATATGTAAGGTCTACTCGATATGCCAAATTTGGGATGAGGACTGTCTGTATTTTAATATTTGGTTCCAGTATTTATTTTATGAGGTTACTAGCATCCTCGTGTATTAGGTATGGGTAACTTCTACTGAATACCTATCCTCTCAGGTAAGGTATAAACGGATAATTGGTTTGATTTTTGCATTTAATTTAAAGAGGCTGCCTACCTCTCGAAAGGTACCTGTTGAGAAAAGTTGTTCGGTTGGTAGTTTTATTTCGGAGATGACCATCTCCCTCTTTCGACTTTAGATTTGTTTTTGTGCATCCCAATTCGTAACTTAGAAAGTCAAACAATAGATGAAAAGTATTAAATTAGAAAGTCAAATAACAGAAGAAAAGTTTTCATTTTGTTCCGTCTGGTTACATCCGATCGCTTTCAATTTGGGACGGCATACGCTAGCAAAACTTCCCCTTTGACTGACTGTACACCGCGCCTTGTCCTATATATGAAAAGGTCGTTGACTCGTCTCTCGCTCACAGCTGATTGACGGTTCGCCTAGCACATCCCTGTTAATGATAACATTATTTGGGCGACAGGTGTCGTAAACTTAGTTCCTGTACCTCGGTTGTATCCGTCTTTTAAAAAGGTCCTCTGAAATTTAATAAATAATATAAAAAACTCACCCAGTTAGGCACCTCTCATTCTCAGCGTGAAGCTTACCTGGTTACACTATATAGCTAAATCACTTTAATTTTCGACCTCCTCCCTACGCATATAAAAGGGTAATTAAATATTCCTGTAAATAAAATTGTACCTCCCTAATCTGTTAGGATTCGAACCCACAGTTAATAATCTATTTGATTCTCTGGTTTTCGGTCTCCGTGGATAGAATGCCATCTCGCCAAGTCAATAACTTAGCCCGATTAAACACTTCCTGTCTTTAAGTACATTCACTCTGTTTTAAAAACGCAATCAATATTTTTATTATTTTCATGTTTTTAAGACAAGCAATCTAGTTCGAACTGTATACGAAATCACGTTTAAATCAACACAACTTTATAACACAATCGCGATTGCACAACACCTGGCGCCCCTGAGGTGGGTTTTTACAAAACGGCGCTCTACAAATTATCCAATTATTATTATTGTCATTATTATTAATTGTTTTCCCACTGAGTCGAACCACTTTCACTTCACACAAACACCGGATCAATAATCTTTCACTTTAATTCAATATTCCGCAATATTCTCTAATACCATTTGAATTCAATAATTAACTGTAATTTCAAACAACACTTCTGATTTGTATCCATTTCTCGGGGCTGTCAATGCACCCAAGTTCAAAACTCGACTGTCCGTCCCTGCGCCCTGTCCCGTGTGAATGTGTTTACTCCAGGCCTGTCTGTCAGTAAATCTCCCGTCGTTGTCTAAACAAAAATTTTTTTGAGCACGTTCGTTTCGTTTATTTTATGTGAGTGTCCAAAACATCACAAGATAAACCAACGTAATAAATTTCCTCTAATTCCGTTGCACATAATTTTTTGAATAAAAATAAGGTGGTCAACCTTGTCGAAAGCTTTTTTGAAATCGCAATATATTGCATCTACCTGGTGGCCTCGATCCAAGCTAGTAAATAAGAAATTTGAGTAAATAAGTAAATTATTCATGGTAGATTTGCCTTTTACAAACCCGTGTTGTTGTTCAGTAATTTTGGCAGCAAGCTTGGGATATATATTGTCATGGACAAGTCTTTCCAATAGTTTAGGGATCGCCGAGAGAATGGATATTGGCCTATAGTTTTCCACTCTTTGACCCGAGTCACCCTTGTGGACCGGTATAATATAAGCCAACTTCCAGGGAAAATCCCATCACTCAGGCATTTATTGAATATTATGGTAATAGCCCAGTCAATGAAGGTTTTGTGTCGGAACTAATTCCCCGGAAGCTGAATTTTTCACAGATGTTAGAAGACCTTTAGACATGTATTTTTACAAAAGTCCCCGACTTTCCCCCTTGTGCTTCCTTCCCCACCCCCTCTTGAATATATTTTTCAAGGCCTTTCGGAATACGCTAATATCTCCTTAATGGTTTTATTAAATCAAATTATTTATTTTTCATTTAGTTTTTAATTAGTTATTCTAAAAAATTGTATTCTTTCATTTTTGCGAGAAAAGCTATACAATCTCTACAATTTATTAGTAAAGGAAAAATATCAGTTTTTAAAATAGTATTTCAGAATATATTTGCACATAACTTTTTTCTGAGCCCGTTAACGAAAAAAAATAAATCAACAAAACTTGTAGACAATATTTCTAGCTATAAAATAATGTATATAATAATGGGTTTTAATTTATAATAAGGCACGTAGGCTGTTAATAAGGAGCACGGCGCGCGGCGGCTCGACCGCGCGGCGGTTCGCGGCGCAGCGAGAAGTTACAAAAACCTAAGGAAAGTAATGATTAATTCATGTGTTTGCTTTATTTTTATAACAAATTCATCTAACGTTGAAGAGTTTTATTGTTATTTACGTTTGATAGTTCGGATGGGAGGGGGGGGAATATAAATATTTTCCCTTGCCCAATGAAGCGCTTTCATTATCCACTAACCGCCGTGCCCCGGTCTGGCTAAACAGTCATATTATGTTGTATATTTGTTTGTAACTCATTATTTAAATGAAGTTATGTGAAATAAGCCAAAAATACCTACGACAGCATGGGACTACCCTTTCACCACATTAAAATGTTGCAGACCTTATGTTATGGCGAAGTTCTAAAAAATCTTTTGTGGTAATTCTCACTTTTTTATTATGTGCACCTATCAACAATAAAATACCGAAACAACAAATCACTTAAAATAGAGCATAGATCTAAAATGGTTTACTTTCAAACAAGCTTCTTAAAATATACCTTAAAAATATTATAATGACAAAACGGTTTGTAAATTATATTATATATAAATATTATCTATGACAAAATTAGGCAAATATTCAAATAATTTTCTAGTCAAGAGAGTCTTCCATTTCTTCATCATACTGGGGTGTGTTCAGACCATTGGTTCAGATACGATAATCAGTTACGGTTGTAGCACATGGCAGAGCAGGTAAATCCAGATTTTCTGCAGCCACAGTAATTTCCACATCCAGACTTGCAGGAACAGGACACCAGAGAAAGAAGGTCATCAGGAGAAAAAGGTTTCAAAAATTTCTTCTTTCCACCATTTTCATTTACAGTTTCATACCTCCATCCCCAGTTTATAGGGTTTAGTTTGTTTCCTAACCAAAACTGTACTTGCAAATAAACTCTCAACAAATGTTGATGACACGATTCTGAAGTCGGTGGTAGTTTTGTCAAGTCAAATTTAGATTTAAAAGCTGATTTTGTCGTTAGTCTGGTAAACTTATAGTATCGAGCTTCGTTTCAATTAGAGTAGCTACCAAGACCATACATGGCGAGAGCGAATTTTTTCCCATTTTGCAAAAAGTTCTCTTCAGTTGCATCTTTTTCCAGAAATGCTTCGCTGCGCGTTTTGCTTCGGGATTGTTTTTCATCATATCAACAGCTTTTATCTTTCCTAACCCATATAAAGATGGGGTCGTATCACAGCCCGTAATGGCATGGGTAAATAGCATATGTTTTCGAATATCTTTAAGTAACATTATAGGCTTCTCTATGATGTAGAAAGTTCTTGAAGGGGCCTTTCCACCAACATCTTTACAGAAAAAAATAGATTTTTCTTCAGTAGCAAGACTTACAAGTAATACCAAAAGATCACTATCCGTGCCAACAACAATCACTTGTGAGAAGATGTTTAGTTGTTCGATGCCGGTACGTACAATGTCAATATCGGCATCACCTGCGGCCGTGACAGTTTTCAAACCAGATTCACTAAATTCATGACACAGTGCTTCAATAATTATTTTTTGTTATTATTCTTATTAGATAAGAAAGCTTCCGTCTTAGTCAAACAACGTATAGTGAAGTTTAATGCAATATCGCACGATGAGTTGTTAGCCGACCTACGTATTTGCTCTTCATATTTTACAGTTGGTTCTTCAGGGTATCCATCGAAAACGACAATAGAATGTTTGCCAAATTTAGTATGGACGAAACGTGAGTATGATTTAATGATGTCTCCGTAAGTTGTTTCAGTTTGCCAAACAACAGAGTATAGGAGGTATCCCCCATCGATGACTATTGCAGCATTTTCCAAATCAACTTCATCAAGAATACTTTCGCTAAATACTTTCGCCATACATGATTTTGTTCCTTTACGAAGGGAGACTTCATCAAAAATAGAAGGGGTCTTGAAGCCAATTCATATCCTAAGTAGGTCTAAAGCTTGCTAGGACTATCAATAATGCACAGTATTCTGTTAAATAGCTGTTGGGGGTTTACTGCAACTTGTCTCGTCCGAACTGTTGCGGATTTGAATCTTGCTGGGTAGTCACCATGTATTTCCTATTCAGTCGTATATCTCCAAAATTACATCCTTTCATTTTTTGCATTGCTGCCAGGCCCACCTCATAGGCGTTATCACAATTGACACTATTATCTGAAACAAACCCTGAAGATAAAGGACATCAGCTCCCCTGAGAGCTTGGTGAACGGGCTGTGGTGTCTTAGCCATGATGTATATTTTCCTATATCTAGCTCATCCCTTTTCTTCCGTGATTCGCGCAGCTCAACATGCTGTTCAGTAAAATGAAATTCTAAACCGATGAATTCTTCAATGCTCTCTTACACTTTCACGCAGTAAGTGGTTCCAAGTTTCCACTTTGACAAAGCGCTGTCAGTGATTCCGCGCCCAAGTGTCAAACCTCCTACTGACTTCATTGGTCGCATGAGACACTGCTCGATGATCATGTCCGTCCACGTACCGGACCAATATCTGTCGCTTCTTCTTATTGTAAAGCACCCATTTTCAGTGAATAGTTAATATTCTTCTTTAGTTATTCTTGATTCGAGTTGCAACATACTTTGAACATACATATGTGCTGATTTTTTGTATGGTAAATGTCCTGCCGGTGGAAAAATTGAAGCCTATCAACAATAGTATTTAAGTGCATTTTCCGATTCCCGGACAAATATAAATCTAAGCATGAGGTCGATTCAATGTAGAAGGTAAAGCCACAACTTGGCAGTCCTAGTCGAAGATTCCTTAATCCTGTCTTCACTTGCTTCAGTATATGGAATCGTCTCTTTTAGATTGTCATAATTATTAACCTCCTCCATATCTTTTTTCCACGTAACTAAATCTTGATACATATTTTCTATTTGTCTTAATTTCCCATCAATATCTCGGTATTCTTTTCTCATTACGTGGACAAGAGACGCTGCTGTTAAAGTGTAGGCTCTGTTTGCCCGAGAATATTCATGTTCCTGGAGCATGTGGGTTACTGTTGAGGACGCGTAAACTGATTCCCATAAATTTCCCACATACCTTTATTTAAATAATAAGTTACAAACAAACAAACAACATAATATGACTGTTTAGCCAGACCGGGGCACGGCGGTTAGTGGATAATGAAAGCGCTTCATTGGACAGGGGAAAATATTTATATTCCCCCCCTCCCATCCGAACTATCAAACGTAAATAACAATAAAACTCTTCAACGTTAGATGAATTTGTTATAAAAATAAAGCAAACACACGAATTAATCATTACTTTCCTTAGGTTTTTGTAACTTCTCGCTGCGCCGCGAACCGCTGCGCGGTCGAGCCGCCGCGCGCCGTGCTCCTTATTAACAGCCTACGTGCCTTATTATAAATTAAAACCCATTATTATATACATTATTTTATAGCTAGAAGTATTGTCTACAAGTTTTGTTGATTTATTTTTTTTCGTTAACGGGCTCAGAAAAAAGTTATGTGCAAATATATTCTGAAATACTATTTTAAAAACTGATATTTTTCCTTTACTAATAAATTGTAGAGATTGTATAGCTTTTCTCGCAAAAATGAAAGAATACAATTTTTTAGAATAACTAATTAAAAACTAAATAAAAAATAAATAATTTGATTTAATAAAACTATTAAGGAGATATTAGCGTATTCCGAAAGGCCTTGAAAAATATATTCAAGAGGGGGTGGGGAAGGAAGCACAAGGGGGAAAGTCGGGAACTTTTGTAAAAATACATGTCTAAAGGTCTTCTAACATCTGTGAAAAATTCAGCTTCCGGGGAATTAGTTCCGACATTGGGTCTTTTTTTCCCTTCATTGACTGGGCTATAAGCGGCACACACAGTGACGACGCAGCAGATCTAAGGAAAAACGCCGGTATTCCATCGCGACTCGCACCCTTGTTTATGTCTATCGATTTTAAACTCGATTGCACTTCTTTTTCCGTTAGTTTAATTGTGTAAATGTGCGCAAGTCATAGTCCTGAACTTCCTCAAGTTGGTCAATGTTAATAATTGGATCATTTATAGAGGAAGGTTCAAATGTTGACTTAAATAATTCAGAGAACATATCACAGATTTCCTAGGCATCGTTAGATTTGCGCCTTTCGAAGGACATTGCAGCAGGGTATCCATCAAACGATTTTAATGAGGATATGTATGACCAAAACTTTTGATATTATCAAAAAATAACCTTCGGGTTTTATAAGTCAATTTTTTGCATGTAGCACGTAAGAAGGAAAATTCACAATAGATAGATCAGAAAGACCTTTATATGTCTTCCATTTGAGCCAGACTTTATATTTTTTCCTTGATAACCTAATAAGTTCTGGAGTAAACCATATGGAAAATTTAACATTTCGTCGTGCCAATACTGGAATAAGCTTATTAATTACATTGTTTATTTTTAAATAGAATCGATCTACTGCTTTTTCGGCTGATAAATTTGCGATTTCAGATAACCAATCAATACAATTAATGTCATCATTAATCTAAGCATAATTAGCTTTCCTGAAATTGCGCCTACGCTGTATTTTGTTTATGATTTTTGGTTGAATTACGAAGGATATATCAAATTCAAGGGCTGGGTGGTGTCTATCCTCTGAGATCTTTTATATTATAATTAACATTTGTTTCGCGACTGTAGAATACGAGGTCTTAGTATTTTTCAGTATGGTTAGGTATACAATTATATTGGAGTAAGTTCATCAATGACATTGCTTGAAGCAAAGTTTTCGATGCAGCCGTATTTGAGGAGGCGAGACCTTGACTGCTGTCTTCGGAAAATGACCAAGTCAGAGTTGGTAGGTTCATATCTCCTAGTACACAAAAAGTATTATTTGGTTGTGATGAATATACAGATTCCAGGTTTTTGGAGAACGTATCATAGACCGTAGGTTGTGAGGCTGGAGGTATGTATACTGCACATATGATGAGATTGAAAGACCTTACTGGAATAGAAACGAAGATTTGTTCGATTTGACTATTTTCCCAGTCATCGAGCTGGGAAGATGCAAGCTCCTTGCGCACTGCTACCAACACACCGCCTCCGTCCATTTTACCAGTAAGTGTACGGTCCCTATCACGTCGGAACACCGTGTAACGCGAATCTATGAATTCAGCCGTATTTACACTTGCTAAAAGCCATGTTTCAACTAGAACTATAACGTCGTAGTTATTCGATAATACATTAATTAGTAGCTCCTTGGTTTTGGTCCTAATACCACCACAGTTCTGATAATAAACGGATATAGATGATGATGAGATCATTTCACCAAAGTAAGAGTGCTGTTTGACATATTCTACAATCGCACGAGTGATACATTATGCAGGGCATATGAGGCTTCAAAAAAACATAAAAAACAAAAACGAAGACATGAATGCCCTTTGCACATGGCTTACATTAAATGGTCTTGAACTTTCAATCCAAAAGACTCACGTAGTGTCGTACTCACACTCACAGTATTTCACCTTCTCAAACCGCCATAAAAACCCTCCCTTTCCAATTTTATTTAAAAATTTTCCAATCCCCAACGCTTCTGAAATAAAATTTTTGGGAGTGGCATTTGATAGAAAACTTAAATGGTCTTCCATATTAATAATGTAGTTACTAAATGCGAAAAAATTTTAAATATCATCCGATCATAATCTGGCGTTTGGTGGGGAGCTCACCCTACTTGCATTAAGTTACTTTACAACGCACTTATTCGAAGCCATCTCGACTATGCCTGCCCATTTTTTAGTACTGTCTCAAAAAATTTACGTGATAAATCAGACAAATTTCAATCTAAATCTTTACGCATAATAACTGGAGCAATGCAATCGTCACCGATCAATTCCCTTCAAGTAGAATGTTGTGATTCTGCTCTTTATTTAAGGCGTCAACTATTTTCTGAAAAATTCGTTCTCAAATGTTTAAATTCTAAATGTCATCAGGTTATCCCCAGCGTCTCGTTGTTCATCGACTCAACCCTCTTATCTTAATTTTGAACATTCCCTCGTTCTTTCTGACTCTCAGTTCCCTCCAAAAACTTAAATCCAGTCCTCTTCTTCATCCTAATTATCACTTTGTATGCCTTATTCGAGTGATGATAGCCTCCATTCAAAGCTCTGGTAAAATTGTAATTTTGATTTGGATTCCTAGACATGTTGGTATCACGGGTAATGATATTTCGGATGCCTTGGCAAAACAAGGAGCGTCCAACTCTGTTGTTACCCTTGTAAACCACATTCCCCTATCTGACATTTTTTCCATCATCAAAGATAGATCCCGCAATGTTTGGGCAGAGTATTGGCACATTGCTAGTCAATCCAAGGGAGCCTGCTATGCCTCAATACAAAAGATTATCCCATCAAAACCGTGGTTTCAGCAATTCCCCCATTTTTTGAAAAAATAAATTTATTCACTCATTCGAATGAGGATCGGACATTGTTCCGTTCCTTCCCACCTTTTTAAAATTCACGTCGTTGACTCCCCAGATTATACATTCTGTGGTCAAGAAGTGGGAACTTAAGATCACACATTTTTTGGCTGTCCCTCCTTAAACAAATATCCTCTCTTCTAACAAGCCTTATCTAAAATTTCCTCCCCTCCATTTAACATCTCATCTCTTCTAAGTCTGAATTCAACTCCAATTTTCATTTTCATTTTGAAATTTGCCTATTTAAATATAATTAATATCTAAATTCACCTTTCCTTTCTCCATAATTTTAAATGATGGCCAAGAACATCCTTGAAGGGTGAAAGCCAGAAATAATAGAAAAAAACTATATTTAGTTCAATTGTTATATTAATAATTAAACATACTTTCGGTTGTCGATACATTGGTGGATAAGTGTGTAAATAATTGTGTTCCTGGGTTATGCGTAAAATTATTTGAGTTCAACAAACTTTTGATGTTCAAAATTGGAACTGATAAGTATAAATCATATCAGACAAGCGATAATGTAAGTGCCAACATTATTTTATTAAATTGATAATTCTTTATTTGAAAGGGATGGATTTAATAGTGTTGCAGTTGATTAATCCCTCTATTTTCAGGAAAAGCCCTACTGCTTGTTCATCGGTGGCCGGTGCCTGCTCCAGTTTGTACACCAACCTGTTCAGTGTCGATCGACTTACCTGGTTGGTAGGCAAATTGAAACTCGTGGAGGGGCTTTTCTTTTAGTGCCTCGTCCCTTATATGCCTATCCATTAGCCTCTCCATAGTCTTTAGAAGAAATGAGGTGAGACTAATTGGGCGAAATGCGCCTGGTTGGTCATAGTCGATTCTCCCCGGTTTAGGTGTGAACATTACTCTTGTTTTCTCTCATGATATGGGAATGTATCTTAGGGAACAGCATTCCCTCAGGATCTTAGTCACAGGAAGTAGGATTGTATCTAGGCCCCTCTGTAGAAGTGCCGGAAAGATTCAATTTTCACCAGTTTACATTAATTTCGTGTTTAATGCACACAAATATGACATACAGTAATGATTATCGATGATTTTGCACTGCTTTTAAAAACAACCATTCCCAACATGATATCTAATTTCCAAGCGAATGTTTTGATTCCAACATACGTGTAAGTATTGCAATGTTATTTTTCCATCGAGTAACGGAATTTAAATAACAGAAATATATTTTATATATATATTTGAAATTTTCGTAGGCTTATTTGGAAAAAAAAACGTAACTTTTACCTTTTCAGAGTCACTAAAACAAGAGATAGTTGAAAATGAATTGGCCTGCCGAGGCTGCCGACGAAAGGCCGAAAAATTAAACGAAATTAATTAACTGAAAATGAAACTCTGCCTTAATGCGCGATTAATTTCACTGAAAATATGGCCTGAAATACCCTGAAACATGGTCGACAGTAAGATTTTTCATCTGAAAAGAGCTGTTCCCGGTATATCTATAGCTATTTAATGTAAACAAACCTCACCTCTGAAGTTGAATTCGCAAAACGCCGTAACATAGTTATTTACTCATACCACTCAAATATTCATTTAGAGTTCATTTCATTGGGAGAGTAAGGTTCTATCTGCCATTCGCATGAAACTGAGATATTAATGTTAAAAGTTAGAAACACTTTGTAGGAAGTGTTCATAACGTTCAATGCCAAACGGTGGCATTTGGCCAAAAAAAACTGAAGAGTGGAATAGTATTCCTCTAAGAAACTATCCGTGAAATTGGTTAAACAAAGGGGCTGTGTCAATACAGGTATATGTGGTGTTCGTATTCCATCAGTTTGTAAAAATATGTCCTGAAAAATATCTTTTTTTGGTAAAGTTTGTACAAATCGAAATCAAATATCTCAAGTCAAATGCCAATATCTTGGTTGGTATGTTTCAAACACTCGATAACTAATCAGCGCTAACTTTTAAAAGTCCCCGTTAAACCCTGTTTTTCAACCCGTTTCCACTTTTGAACAAAGCGTGTCGAATATAACGGTTATTGTACTATCCTTATCTGAAATTTGGTCAATATTTGAAACGTATAAAAAATCGGCATTTAACTTGGACCATAATGAGTATCGAAAATTCAATTGAGCTGACCAACTAATTGATAAACATTAACCGGTTCTGTGCAATAAGCGCGTTCACGCGCTCTTTGTTGCCGTGTCCTAATCTTGTATGATTATATATGTACGAGTATTTAAAATTATTTTTAATTTGGAACACACACAGGATCACAGGAATCTATTTGGATGATCGGGAAACACTTTAATATTAGAGTTTATTAATATTACCGACTTTACAGTGATCTACCCAAAAGCTTCACATGGCAGTCAATACGTGTCTACCATGCGTGATTTGATTCGTTTTGTGATTTATAAGTTATATTTTGTGATACTTGAAAATGGTTGTTTTTAGTTTAGAGTGTGTTTTCTGATTGTGGTTGCAAGATTTCGGAGTTTTTGTTTTACCACAATTATTGTAAAATTTGTTTGACCCACAATGGAGAGTTTTTTTTTTTTTTTTTTTTATATTTACTCCACACAGGAGGCCCTGAAGAAAATAATTTCCCTCAGGGCCTATGTCATCTTTGGGGATGCTGTGTGGAGGGTCTTTTTGTGGAGAGGAAGGAGTGAACACGGGTCTTGAAGAGTCCCATGTTGTAGGAGGGAGGAAACACAGAGGCCGGCAGTTCGTTCCACAGCCGAGCTGTTGAACTTAAGAACGAATCGTAGAAGCGACCCGTTCTCATGTGACAAGTGTCAACTGTGTACAAATGTTGGGCGCGCGTTTGGCGTGTATCCCGACTACGCACCGGTGCCGAAGGGATCAATGACGCTAGTTCCTCAGAGCAGTTGTGAACAAAATACATCTGATAATGACCAACTGGAGGAAGATTTCATGAGGCAGGCCGTAGTGTTGTATCGGATGACAGTTATATTGATTTTGGTGATGTAGAGCAAGAGCAAAAGCCACTTCTCGTATTTTTCTATGATAAGTTATGACAACCCTGACATTTTATGAAAATTTGAAATATGTTTTTCTAAGTGATTCAGTTTGTACGTATTTTATAAGTCTTTATTATATCCTTTAAAAATATACAAAAAAAATATTACAGTTTTTTTTGCTAAAAAATTAATGGTCAGCCGTGCACAGCCATACAACTCCTCGCATTAAAAAGGTTAAATGCGCCGAATGTTTACGAATTGTTTGAAACAATCTAACTTTAGATGTCAAAACTTTGTGCAAAAAAAAATTATTTTGATGTGAAGCATGACCTTAACAATTTACACAAGAAAAATCGTTTTGGCGTGGAAAATTGTAAAAATTGGATATAAAATTCACGGTACGTCAATGTGACTTACGATAGTGATTACTTTTTGCGGAAATTGATCGTACGAGAGTCTGCAGATTTCACCTTTAAACCCTAACCTTCCGGCTACCTGGGTTAAAATATGTTGACTCCCAGGGCCGGTAAATTAACATAAAGCCATTGCCGCTACATCCGTTGTCTGCTGGCCGTGGCAACCGTTAACCGCTCCCGTCACACATAACACACATAAACACACCCTCAAACACACACACACACACACACACACCCTCACACACACCCTCACATACACATACACACACACACACACACACACCCTCACCCTCACACACACACACACACACACATAAATACACATACACATAAACACACACACAAACACACAGTGAAGTCGCAGTTTCGCGACACCAATGAATAAATTATTTTGGTCATATAGTGGTGTATACAAAGTTATTAATTTTTATAAAATTAAAATGATGCCACTAAGTGAATTTTCGATTATTGAAGAAATAAATACGTCCATACAGTTCGTTATTCAACCATATATTTCAACGGGAGATGATTACAACTTTTCCCTTCAAAAAATCAATCATGCTTAAATACTCTGGTAGTAAATGAAAAGAAGAAGCAGATGTTGCTTTTATTCAAATTTATTTAAATAAAAGTATTACTTATCGTGCAATTTCATTCATGAATGATATGTTTTTACATACCTTAATTAAAACACACAGTCCTCGCTGTCAGGTGCACGTTGAAAAATTCTTTTTTATGCAGATTTTAATAATAATTTTCAAAGCAAATGAACCCGACCAGGAAATAATTGCAGCTTCCGGGCGAAGGTGAAAATTGAATTTGCGCCTGAATTTATGACTGACGCTTTCATTTGTAACGCAATATTACAATCATATTTCGCTTTTTTATAAAATGAACGGCCAAACTTCGAAATGGACCCAGTAAACACTGCAATTAATTAAATTCGCATGGATCAGAGAGGGAAAGGTGTATGTGCGAAAAGACATTGGAACGCCTGTTCTTCTCATCAACGAAAAAAATAAACATCTTCTATCTCCCACACCCAATAACTCTTAAACTATACTGGACCTACTATGTTACAAACGTATCTCTTTTTAATCTTTATTTTTTTAGTCTCACATATATTATCAACTCATTTACTCTCTCATAATACATAAGGCCACGATCACTGAATATAATTACTACATAGCTTTCTTGTTTTCAAAAAATCTTATGAATATAAGATTTCATAATAATACTCTGTACTTAAATATTAAATGTTTTTTCAGTATTAAAAAATATATAACTCATACTTTTGATAAAGATTATTGGATACTTTTGAACTTTTGGAAATATTTTTTTCCCACATTGCTTAACCATACTGTATTTTTATCCACCAACTTTATTCTTGTCAACATCACCTTATCTCTTATCACCTAATCTTTACCTGAAATTCATTTAAACATTGCATATAGTTATAGTTTTACTACATATAAATCTTGTATTTATGATATTGACTGTAAGTGACAGAATTTTTATATTATAATCATTATAAACGCCACTGTTATTGCTTATTATATATCTGTAATCGCTATAAAGGTCACTGTCATTGCTTATTTTGTTATTGCTTTTAATAACTGGCGAACTCCTTCTCGACTATTACCAACAACAGAAACCAGTGGTACAACTTAACTAACTAACTAACCATCACGCCGTTTCCCCGCAGGGGTAGGCAGAGAGGACGGACCGCCAAACAACTCGGTCTTGGCACACACTCCTTGCCTCATTCACATTCGTACATCGTCTCATACATACTTTTCTATTATTCTGACTCTTGACATGGCCCGACTCGAGTATCTGATTCACTTGGTCGTGCCATGTCTTCCTCGGGCGTCCCCGACTTCTGCTACTATTCACATTTGCATCGTATATTCTCCTTACACTCCTTTCTTCGCTCATTCGCTCTACATGCCCAAACCATCTAAGCGTCCCTTTCTTGATCTTACTCATTACGCTTACATCAGCCTTGCACTCTTTGCGGATATCCACATTCCTCACACGATCATACATGGTTTTACCACACATACGCCTCAGGGATCTCATTTCAACAGCATTCAATCTACTTTCATCCTTTCTTTGCCAGTTCCATGCCTCACTTCCATACATCAGGGTAGGTACCAGCACTCCATTGTGGACTGCTAACTTCGCTTCTTTGGACAATTTTTTGTTAGCGCCAACTGCGTTCAGTCCTCCATTAATGGAGTTACCTGCATTTACTCTTCTTTCAATATCTCTGTCAGCCTTCCCATCTCTCGTAAACATGCTTCCTAAATACACAAATTCATCCACCTGCTCCAAATATTCCTCATTCACAACTATATTTCTTGTAGGAGTATAAGAATGGGGTTATATTATGTGTATTTGAAGATCTGTATATAGTAACTATTGTTATGAGGTTATCAAGTTGTATTTGAAGGAAGTTGGCGTTTTTAATTCTGACCTCTTTGACTGAGTGTGGGATGTGATTTTTGATATATACAATAACGCCATCGTTTTATTTTAATAATATTCGACATATTTATACGATCACCCTTAAATGCAATATTACTTTAATTACAAAGAAGAGTGAAATTAACTTTTAAAATTTTATTGTTTTTAGTTCTTGCGAACAATAAAATTTTTTGGAAATATTTTTTTCTTGCATTACTTAACCGTGCGTTATTTTTATCTCAAAATCATTATTTCAAATCCCATGTATACCACATATTCATGACACCATTGCTTTCAATTCTTATTTCTATAATCCTCCTAATTTCAAATTGACCAAGTATAAATTATATCCTTATATTACATCTTCACAACAACTCAATCCCTATATTACAAACAAAGACATCACTGTCACTACATCTTTACTATTAATAATTAACGCAATGCAAAAAACCAAAAAATGGAAGACTTAGAAGATCTACTAGATAATACAATCCCATGTTCATCAACCAACGATTCTGAAGTAGTACTTCAATTATTATTAATTATTAATTAATTCTACCCTTACAATATGTTCAATGAACATTAGAAGTTTTAACAAAAAATTTGATGAATTATCCATTCTTCTTACTGACCTTGCCTTAGATTTCGATGTAATTGTCTTGACCGCATGCTGGATTCAAAAAAATTTCCTTCCTAAAACGATAAGAAACTGCAATCACTATAACGCACTACATAACCAAACTCAAAACGATGGCGTTATTGTATATATCAAAAATCACATCCCACACTCAGTCAAAGAGGTCAGAATTAAAAAAGCCAAATTCCTTCAAATACAACTTGATAACCTCATAACAATAGTTACTATATACAGATCTTCAAATACACATAATATAACCCCATTCTTATACTCCTACAAGAAATATTAACAAACATAGAACATTGCCAAAACACCTACATAATTGGTGACCTTAACATAAATATAATCAACAAAACGCATCCTCAAGCCAACGAATACCTAAATGCACTAACTTTATTAGGATATTTGCCAGCTGTCACCACTCCAACAAGAGAATCAGACTTAAACAATAGTAGTTGTATAGATCATGTGTTCGTTAAGAGTAAACTAGACAACAAATCCATTGTATATCAATCAACTATAACAGACCACTATGCAATCATTACTTCCATTACCAACAAAATTCACAAACCAACTCAACATGCTCCACACCAAGTAAAGATTTCTTAAATTCTCATAAATCAAGTCTCGAAATAAAACTAGGAACTCATCTATTCTTGTACTGATGCCAAATCTGCATGCAATTTATTTATAAATACTTTACAAAAACTAAAACAAACCAATCGCAAACAAAAATTAAACCATGGATCACTGCTGGTATTCTCCACCGTATCAGAAAGCGTGATGAGATCCATAACTTCTGTAGGAAAAACCCCAGTGACTATTCATCTCTCATATTCTACAAACGTTATAGAAATAACTGCAAAAATATAATTGACACTGTTAAAAGGGATTATTACAAAAAAAAATCAGTGAAGCTACCGATGGTAAAAAAAAATGGAATATCATAAAAGATATAGCCAACTTTAATAAAACTGACACACCTATTGTTGAAATTAATATCGAAAACAAAAAAATACATATAAATTCTGAACCTGAAAAAATATCCGACCATTTCAATGAATTTTTTTGCAATATCGGTCCCAACTTAGCAAAAAAAATTTTAGCCAGAAAAAACGTCTCAGAGAAAGATCTTGCAAATAGTATACCTATCAGTACTCTGAGCTACAACCCGTTTCACTTCACTCCCACCACTGAATCAAAAATTATGGAACTAATAGCATCTCTCAAAAACAGTAACCCCACCGGAATAGATCACATCTCGGCAAAAATTATTAAACACCTCCAAAAATTTATCGCCCCCCCTCTTAAACACATAATCAACTTAAGCTTCAAAACTGGCACTTTTCCTAACTCCTTAAAACAGGCTACAATAATCCCAATCTTCAAATCAGGTGACAAATTATCTGTAAATAACTACCAACCCATATCCTTACTAAGCACAATATCTAAAATTGTAGAAAAAGCTGTGAAACATAGACTTTGTAAGTTCCTCGAGGATAAAAACATATTATCAGACAACCAATATGGCTTTCGCAAAGGTAGGAGTACATCTGATGCAATAGCTTCCCTCACAAAAATCGTTTCCTATAATCTTGACATTGGTCGCAAACCACTGGCTGTCTTTCTCGATCTTGCAAAAGCATTTGATACGGTCTATCATTCCTTGCTGCTAAAAAAACTACATCAGGTTGGAATAACAGGAGTAGCCTACACATGGTTTGAAAACTATCTAATGAACCAAACACAACAAACTCTCATCCAATCTGACAAAACACATAAGAGCGAAAAATTACCTGTGTCCTTTGGTGTGCCTCAAGGCAGTATACTAGGACCAATGTTATTTCTTGTATACATAAACTCACTATGTGCCATGAATATTAGAGGTAAAAAATTATCATTTGCCGATGACACTGTTCTAATATTCGAAGATGTAACATGGGAATCAGTCACTAAGAAAGCTAATATTGGTCTATTAAAAGTAAAACATTGGACACAAACCTCCTCATACTTAACATCGACAAAAAACAATATATGACATTTTCCATCCGCAAACATAATGTACCCAACAACTGCCCTAAACTTATCATTCACTCGTGTTCACTCAATTTACACACTCACGAAATCACACCTAATATAAATTGCACGTGTTCTACCCTTAAATCACTAAATACAGTTAAATATTTGGGAATAATCATAGACAACCAACTACGGTGGGAAGCCAATATCAGCGACACAGTAAACAAACTTCGTAAACTCTGCCATGTATTCTGCTCCCTTAGGTCCATCCTTGATTTACAGACTTTAAGAAGCGTATATTTTGCCCATTTCCAATCTATAGCAACATATGGTATAGTGGGATGGGGTGGTTGTGCTGAATCCATTATTAATCCTCTTATTACAGTTCAAAAACTAATTTTGAGAATTATATTTAAATGCCAACCTACCCATCCTTCAAATGAACTCTTTGCTAAAATCGGGGTCTTAGATATACGGCAGTTATTTACTAAGGTAAGCATTTGTTACATACGAAAAAATAACCTACTGGTGGCTCCACAACACCAAGCTCACACCCGCTTTTCATCAAACCTGGGTTGCGTGGTTCCTCAAACTAAAACCTCATTCGCTCAACAGCAATTCTGGTTCATCACGCCTAAAATATACAATGCATTGAGTACCGACTAAAAGTCAAGTAATTCTATATCCATATTTACTGCCCGTGTACATCAATAGATATTTGAAAGGGAAAGACCTTTCTTTAAAGATTATATGAGTTCCTAACACAAAAAAAAAAAATATAAAAACTTCTGTCCAACTTGTCTCATATCACAACAAACAACAACAACAACAACAATACTACATGTAAACAGTGCACGGTTTTGTTTCTGCTCCAGTTTAAAACATAAATAAGAATACTTAATTTTATACCTGTGCGTATAGGAAGTACTAAATTACAAGTGCAAATCGAGTTTTTCCAGAGTGGAAGATACTACCAGTATCGCCCTGGTGTAAGACCACCATTCAGAATTGAAACGTTGCTCCAAATGGCTTTAGCCGTGTTTAGTGACTAGATCCGAATAGCCAGGTACTTCCCCACCTTCCTCTTTCCCTTCCCCACTTACCTTCAGCCTCACAACATCCCCCAATTGGGGATGCCATAGTCTCACTGGCTCCAGACGGGAGCAGTTGGGACTCTTGTGAGGTATTCACTATAAAAAAAATAATAAAAAAAAGAGTTTTAGTGTAGTGATAGAATTCCAAGTGATTCCAATCTCGCAGTTAAAAGATATATCAAAAACAAAATAATTATAAATCTGTCATCAGAACTGTCGATTCGTCAGTTTGCACTTGCTTCTAGTGTGTGTGTGTACGTAAAGTTACCTTCACATTTACGCATACTATCCCGAGTACGTGATCAGGGCAGCTAAACTTTTTCATATTTTATATTTCTGCGTTGATCTACTAATTATGGATTCGTGTGATCCCTACCATTTTATTACGATGGCAAGTAATATAATAAACTCTATGAACAGTACCATTATGGATCCATCGAATAAATTTACCAAAGAACAAATGGCTAAATTAACTCCTAAACTTTCGGAACTTTTGGGGAATATTAGTGTTGTTGGTGCGAAAGTGGGCTTTCTAGAAGGAGAGCTGAAGGCCTATACAAACATCTCACAACAGAAGCCACCTCAGGTCCAACCTCTACCTAACACCATCCAAGACCTACCTGGAATTTGCGAAACACTAGCGGAAATGGAGGAGAGAAAATTAAGTTCTAAGAATATTATAATGTTTAATGTACCTGAGTGCTCAACTGGTACTCAAACTGACTGCATGAGGGAGGATAAGAAGAAAGTTTTGAGTATTCTAAGCAAAGTTGAAAATGTTGATACCTCTGAAATAAAAATGTTCCGTTTATTTTTTTTTTTTATTATTTATTGAGTTAGTTTATACATTTGAATATAAACTAATATAAACAAGATCATATTTCATTTTGTAATTTTACATATTTTTACAATAAATATAACATTTCTTTTTAAATACATTCATTCTTCCTTCATTCTTCAGACTTTCAGGCATTTCATCATATATTTTTAGTCCTTTGTACATTAGGCAGTTCTGTGATTTTGTTTTTTTCATATGTGGCAATCTAATCCTATTTACATTTCTGGTTTCGTAATTATGAACATCTCTATTAAAAACAATTTCATCCTTAAAATATTTTGGCATTTGGTTGTTCATGATTTTATGTACAAAAATTAACACATTAAATAATAGTCTCTTTTTAATAGAAATCCAATTTAGCTGTTCTCTCATTTGATCTATGCTTGCGTATTTTCCTTTTCCTAGTATACATCTCATAGCTCTATTCTGTATAACATCTAGCTTGTTCAAGTTTCCTTCATTGGCCAAATACAACACAGTAGAGCAATAATCTAAATGTGGAGCAACTATAGTTTTATAAATCAGCTCTGTAGTGTTTCCATTTAGTTTATTTCTTAATCTTCTAAGAAAATTGACTTTTTTAGATACCTTCTTTAGCACATATTCAAAATTTGCTGCGAAAGTTAGTTTTGAATCTAGTATCACACCCAGGTACTTAATTTCCTTTACTTTTTCAATTTTTTCGCCATTAATTGTCAATTTTAACTCTGTGTTATGCGTTTTGTTGCCTATTTCCATATATTTTGTTTTGTTGACATTCAGTTTTAATTTGTTTAATTTCAGCCATTTCGCTATATTTTGTAGGTCTTCATTTAATTTATTGATTGCATCTATGTATTCTTCACATGAAATATAGATTAATGTATCGTCTGCAAATAATCTAATTTTGCAATGTTTTATGGTTTTAATTATATCATTAATGTAAATAAAGATTTAGGTAAGGTTTAGGTAAAAAAGAAATGGATAAAATACGTCCGATCAAGATTGAACTGTCAGATCAACATCAAGTGAAACTGGTTCTTCAAAAAAAGGCGATAGACTATAAAAATTTCAGTATTAAAACCAAAAAGACTTAACATGGGTTCAGCGCCAAGAAATTCAAAATGTATGGAAGGAGTTAGAAAACCGGAAAAATAAGAAAGAAAATAATTTAACCATAAAATATATTAACAACTCACCTAAAATTATCAATGTTCAACCAAAAAACTCCAGCCATATAAACGCCTCATCTACTACCAGAACGTCAGGGGCATCAGAACAAAATTAAAGGAGTTCAGAGTAAATGCTCCATCTTTCTCAAATGATGTCATCATACTCACTGAAACATGGCTAACATCATCAATCTTCTCAGCAGAGCTAGGACTACATAGGCACCATGTCCACCGAGCAGACCGGAGTCAGAATACCAGCTCCAATACAAGAGGAGGTGGTGTCCTGATAGCGGTCCGCAAAAATATTACTTCGAAAGCACTCAAAATCAAAAATACTGATGTGGAACAATTGTTCGTATTGTTAAGTGGTGATTTCAAGAAAACTATTATTGGAACTGTTTATATTCCTCCTAATGCCAACATATCAATCTATAAAAAACACTGTGAAGATGTTGAGTTAGTAAAAACAAAATATCCAAATCATCAAATAATTATTTGCGGTGATTATAATTTACCTAATTGCAATTTCCACGTTTTAGACAGTAATTTTAATTCAATACCAGCAACCGCCTGCGAACGAGTAATTCTAGATATGTCTTTACTTTTTAATTTAACCCAATATAACCATGTACGTAATATTAATAATCGTGTTCTTGATCTAGTTTTGTCAAATGAAAGCAACGTAATTATAAATGAATCATTAGAGTCTATTCTTCCGATAGACAACCACCATCCCCCACTAGCAATACTTATCTCTTGTACTAAAGAAGGCAATCAAAATAATTCAATTCCTACGTATAACTTTAAAAATGCGAACTATCGGGACATAAATGATCGTCTCCACAAGGAAGATTGGTCATTTCTTAAGGAAGGCGATATTAATCAAAATATTGAATCATTTTATTACTTGCTGGATAAAATTATTATCGATCTCATCCCACTCATTCATTTTAAAGAATCAAAATATTCGAGATGGTTCAATAAAGAACTTGTTCAATTAACTGCCCTTAAAAAAGTTTTACATAAGAAATATAAAGAAGACAGGTCTTTATCAAATTATATTGAATTTAAAAACGTTAGAAAAGATTGTAAAATCTTATCAAAAATGTGCTACAATTCTGTTATTAATAATGTTGAAACTTCAATAAATCATAATGTAAAGTATTTTTGGAACTATGCAAAATCAATGAAAAATAATAACTTAGGTATACCCGCCAACTTGGAATATGCAGGTAAAAAGGCCAAAGACACTCAAAGTATCGCTGACCTTTTTGCTGATTTTTTTAAAAGCGTTTATGAATGTGAGACACCAGTTTCTGCTAGTACAGTATCAAATTTTACTACTGATCATAATCTTAATTTATCTTTTATCTACATAGAATATAATGATATATTGACTGAACTAAAATTACTAGATCAAAGCAAAAGTGGTGGGCCAGATAAAATACCTCCTGTATTTTTGAATAATTGTGCTACCAATCTGGCGTATCCTTTATATTTGCTGTTTAATCAGTTTTTACGAACAGGATATTATCCTTCAAACCAAAAACTGCGACTGCGAAAAAATTGAACATTCGGATAATATTAAGTATCTTGGTTTAACAGTGGATTGCAAACTAAAATGGGAACTTCACATAATTTCACTTGCAATGAGAATCCGGAAACAAATATACATTTTTAAAACGATTAGAAACATTATGTCACTTAAACTACTAAAAAATGTCTACTTTTCCCTCTGTCAAAGCATTTTAATTTATGGTATATCAGCATGGGGTGGTGCCGCAGACACATACATCAAGCTACTTAATACAGCTCATAAAGCACTTATTAGAACTATGTTCAAAAAACCATATCTTTATCCCACTGAAAATCTTTTAATTAAAAATAAAATACTTGATATCAGGAAGCTATTCATAAAAAAAATTATTCATACAAATTGCATAAAATCGTCACCTTCACTCATATCTCACTCCCAGAACACCAGAGCTAAATCTAACAATCATTTACAAGTGCCAATAATTAAATCCACTCTTGCTAAAAAACATGAATCTTACCTCGCACCTTCCATATTCAATATTTTCTTAAAAGAAACACAACATACAACTCAAATAAACAGAAAATGTACATATAAATACTTTAATACGTGGCTAATGAACAAAAAAAGAAATAGCATTAACAAGTTACTCGCAAACCTTCCATGCTAATTTTTATATGACATATTAAAATGTTCAATTACTGTTACATATGAATGTAATAATTTATATTTAGATTATTTTATCTAGGTAATCTTTTATTTTTTAATTACGTTTCTTTTTCCTGTATTTTGTATTTTTATTTATTTACTTTGTATTTTTATTCACTTTTATTATTATTGATATATGTAATAGTAGATACTGCTACCCGGCTCAGAACAGAAATTGTCTAGTGAGTCGGGTAGCGCACATAATTTGTAAACAAATATTGATGTCAATAAACGCCCGGGTTACCGGCAAAAAAAAAAAAATATATATATATATAATCAAAGCATATTATATTGTTTCAAAGTATTATAAGAATGCTGTAGGTATTTTTGTTGTTTGTTTTTAGGGTGTTATGCCGTGTTGCGCTAACTCCTTCTTTAGCAGACGTTTCGGACAGCGTTGCAGTGTCCATTATCAGGGCAGATCCGGTAGATCCGAAGATGTGTTACCGGATCTGCCCTGATGATGGACACTGCAACGCTGTCCGAAACGTCGGCTAAAGAAGGAGTTAGCGCAACACGGCATAACACCCCAAAAACAAACAACAAAAATGCTTTTGGCCATGAAAATCTAAAAACTTACCATGCTGTAGGTATGATTGGAAGTTTACAACCTTGCAAAGTACTCCTCGATAAGGAGTGTTAGCTCCAAGTTACGAGCACCTCGCTGATGTTTTTGGTGTTGAATTTTAACTGAGGTTCAATTTCTTGCACTTATAATGATGTCGTTTCTTTACTGAGACGAAATCTTTTTTTAAACTTCTTGGCACTGATTGTTTCAAATAAATGTGTTCTTGTGTTTACTTCTCTGACTATAAACGGTCTACGGAATAAATTCGGTTTAGGGGAGTCACTCGAATAACCGAAATTGAACTTGATTTAGACTAATTTAGGGCTGGGAAATCCGAATCTGTAATTAGGTAGGGGTCGGCACTATTAACTGAGTTATAGGGTCTTGAAATTTCGTAAGCGATACATAGAAACCATGTTTTATTTTGTTATCTTGTGTTTTTACTGAATTAAGAAAATCAAATTAGTAACTATTTAATACTTTTGACATTTCAGCAGTGCCAACCAAAAAATAAAAAGTGTTGCCATATAATAATAATATCAATGCATGGAAAATTCTGAACATTAAATATCATTTGCCGGATTTGTAGTTTATTATTTAAAATCTTGTAAATATTAAATTTATATATATATATATATATATATATATATATACATAAGTAACATTTAAAAATCTGTTATTGAAAAAAAAAATACACAGATTTAGGAAACGAAATAAAAAGAATTTGGCATTCTCAGACTATAAAAATATTACCATTCGTTATTTCGGCTACTGGCATTATACCTAGCTATCTCATTAAAAATTTAGGCGTATTAGATCAAAAAATTTATACATAAAGATGCAAAAGTCGGTCATTTTGAATACACGTAGCATAACGAAAGATTTTTTAAATATTTATGTTGAGGGATCAGTAGGATTTATAGGCCCTGTTAGAAGTTCTACCGAGCCGAACCCTCTGATATGAAAATATCTGGAGTTGGTGAATTTTTTTTTGTTGTTCTTGTATTGTTTTGTATTTATTTTACTTATATAATGCACTTGCATAGTGTTGATTGACTAGCTGATCATTTGTGGAAAAGTGAGTGGAAGGGTTTAGTTTTTCCTATGGGGAAGATTTAACCCGGACAACAAAATCGGAAGCATAAAAAAAAATATTTATATAAATTTTTTTTTCGTTGTTATTCTACTACTCCATAAGTTGAGCTCCAGGAGCTCGTGTTTATGGAAGGAGTATTTACCTTTAGTTCTAATGATTTTTAAACAATAATCAAAAACTTATGATATAAATACAAACATAATATTAACATAGGTACACAAATTAGAAAAGTGTGTTTTAAAGATAATTAAAATAAAATATCTTTTTACAGATTAAGTAGGAAATTAAGGGTACAATATATCAGGTACACAAATTAGAAAAATAGTTTTTTAAAGACAATTGAAAAATATATATTTTTTTAAAGATTGAGTAAGTGTAAGAAAATTAGGGGTACAATATATCATTATGCAATTTTAGGGACCTAATTAACTTTTTGAATTGCTCATAATTCACAGTTTCGGTTACAATAATTTTACTAATAACAAATATATTGTACAATCTCACACCTAAATAAGAATAGTGGCGCTGAGCCATGGTCGTTCTTAGCTTAGGAATGGCTACTAAGCCATCAGTTTTGAATCTATTGCTTATGCTATCTGAGAGGTGAATTTTATGTATAAAATATTCTTTATAAATTTGATATAAGGCGATTCTCTTATACAATTCTGTGATAGATGGTACATTTAATTCCCGAAATATCTCTAAATTAGGGGAGTTATATGGTTTCCTAAGGATGATTTTTATAATTATTCTTTGAATTGTAATTATGGGCTGTAAGGAAGCCTTAAAAGCCTCTCTCCACCCAATAATCCCATACTACAATATGGACTGAATTAATGCATAATAGACAATGTTGATAGTTTTTTTATTTGAAATATTTCGTATATTATAGAAAATATAGATAAGTTTTCTTATTCTTTCAACATTGAGATTAATATGGTCTTACCATTCAACATTTTTATCTATTAAGATTCCAAGATATTTTATATTAGATTTATGATTTAGTTTCGCGCAGTCCGTATTACATGTACCGTAATTTACACAATTTTTAGAATGAATTGTTGTGTCAATTATTATATTAAATAATAATACAAATAAAGTATTATATATATATTTTTTTTTAACTTCCGATTTAGTTGTCCGGGTTAAATCTTCCCCAAAGGAAAAACTTAACCCTTCCACTCACTTTTCCACAAATGATCATCTAGTCAATCAACATTATGTAAGTGCATTATATAAGCAAAATAAATACAAAACAATACAAGAACAACACGTCAACTCACCAGAGATCAAATGGGAAAATAATTCACCGACTCCAGATATTTTCATATCAGAGGGTTCGGCTCGGTAGAACTTCTAACAGGGCCTATAAATCCTACTGATCCCTCAACATAAATATTTAAAAAATAAATTAATATTTCATTTTTATTATATAAAAATATTTTCATTTATATTCCGAATGGTATGAATGTATGGTATGGTACTCCGAAAAGTGGTATAAATCACTGTTCAGAATACCATACCATAACTTAACCAAACCTAACCTAACCCAGCCAAAACATGTTGAAGTTCTCTAGCGGCTTGTTTGTATTATTATTGTCGATTTATTAAAGTTGTTTTTTTTTATTAAAAAAAATAGGTACCGATCAATAAAATTTGTAGATAAAATTTTTGTTATATTGACGCAAATCTCAGACTTGTTTAAAGTATCGTTTGTTTATCAAACCATTTAAATGTTAATAGTGTTAAGCACGAACAAATTGATGCTTTAGTTCAACATATCCCATTTTAAAGTTCCACTGAGAACCTTGCACGAAAAAGAAGCAGAAACGGTGTTTTTATTATTTTATCGCTTTATGTCATCTCGTAAAGCTCTCCATTAAAAACTCATTACGCCTTTTTACGCATCCATTGTCGCAGCTGAATGAAAGCAAAATCGTGTACAGAAATACAAACATGTAAACTAAGCCGTACAACGCTAATGATCAATTCGCGCAACTTAAGTATGTAGTAACAGTAACGTGCAACTTAAATATACAGTAAAAGCTACAGAAAACCTCGCGTCAAAATAAGTATGTTTCTAATTTTATCGTTTAGTAACTCAAAACCGAAATTTCCTCTGAAATCATAAGATTTGTAAAAAGACACTTAAATACTAAATTATAAACCATAATTTATAATATATGCATATATTATAAATATAAAAATTCTAATTTTTTATTTCAATTTAGAAATTATGGAATTTTTTCAAAGAAACGTCACTATCTCAAGGAAAATTATGTTTCAAATTTTCTTCGTTTAAGTTATAATATTGATAAATATATATATAACATGGAAAAATGCGAATAATAAATCCAAATAAACACGACGATTTTACATTTGAAGTAATAATCTTTACTGAACAATATTAAAAGTTAGCCATCTAGTCAAAGTAAGGCTTTTTTGAGGACTTAAGTGAATGCAGCAGATTTTTGAAAACGGAAAAGGATTCACACACAGATTTACAGACAGACGAAGTGTAAGACGATCAAGATAAAATAGGACTGCTCTACGCTTAGTCGAAAAATTCGAATAAAAAAGTAACATTTAAACCATTGCTTGAAGTGGGGTTCATTATAAATTATTCAGTTTTAGACTCCATAAGTTTGTTTTTCGCATCCCCTTAGATTCCTCATTTTCACATCCCTAACAATAAATTCTACTTTTATTATGATTGACTAAGAACAATAATAAATTTATGAACCAATTCTTAAAGTGCATTTAAAATGTAAGTTCACAATAATGTGTATGTTCATGAACCTTTTCCAAATATTCCGTTGTGTACACGAAGTATTAATTAAAATGTGAAAGTAGCGAACTTTTGATTTGTGATAACAATGAACAGTAATTCCGGATCCTTTTGTCGGAATATCCGGAAGAGGTTCCTGTGATCCTCGGAGCAGAAACGGGCATCAAAGGAAGGAAGAATTTGTTTGGAAATTCAATCTTCCGTCCGAAACACCTGCCGACTGACCGATAGCCTCTTAGGAACTTGGAGTGGAACTATTTGCCCCGGGAATAGGATTCGATAAATATCCTAAACTTTGCAAATTCAATCCACGGTCCCATTTCCTAACCCCTACCTGCTCTTGCTTATGGAAATTAATCCACTTTGCTCTATGGAAATATTAGGGCACGAGACCGAACTCAAATTTCACAGAATATTTCTACTACTCTTTTTCATACAAAACATACATACACAGAATACTTTGAAACGGAAGAATTAAACCACTGTTGAAATACTTACAAATAATGAGTTCATTCTCAAATAATATCTCTAAATCAGCCGCGTGTAGGCCGCCATTGAGAAGGCTAGAGGAACCAACATCGGGGATTTGCTAAGTATGTACCTAAGGATTAAAGGGATAAAAGGTTTCCAAAATTTCATTTATTCCTACAACTTATAGAACAAGAGAACTCTATTAAACATTATAATTATATCTCAGGGGTGAGCGGCCAGTCCGAAGAACTGAGCGCACGGGTGGAATTTAAAATTACATTGAAGTGTGACAATAGTGTGGTGAAATAAATTATCTGACCTGCATTATCGTGTGAAGGGCGCCAAACTACGCATCAAGCGTTGTTAAATTTATCAAACAGAGCGAACGGTGACCAAGGTAGAAATTCTACTAGCTGAAGGCGTCATTGTTGCACGTAAGATTTGTCGACTCGGGTGCTCGCTCGTATCTTCCTGTAGACACAACGTCCCCACTCCCCAGCTGGCTGCCCGTAAAATACTGAAGTTGTGGCGATGGTGTTTCCGCAATCCAGTCTCGAGCAGTGTTGCCATACCGCTTGTGACACGTCAACAAGTGCAAGGTCTTGAGAGGTGTTCTCTGTAGCGGGGCAAGATTGAACTGCTACAACTTCTACTGCTCGGAGACAGTGACATAGCGGGGAATGATCATTCACCACGATCGCCCTGTTAAGGTACAGCCGTTAATAGTAACGGCTGTGTGGCCTTTTTCATACAAAACATAAATTTAGTTTTAAGGCCAAAATACCCAACAAAACTGAAAATTCACAAATAAAACACAAATAATTTCCAAAGCTGCCTCTAAAATCGTGAAAATCGATGTAGTTAAATAGCCCATATTTAATAATTTGAAACACAAATAAATAAAATTTCATCTTAATATATTTAAAAATCACGTGTCACTGTGCTCGCACACGCTAATCTCCGAACGTGTATGGTCGGTTCCAGCTTGAAATATAGGATTGTCTTTAACTCGATAGGTGGTGTTGTTGTCGAGATCTAAAAACAAACTTTTTTTATGATTTCTAGTCCAAAAATACATACAACCACAAATTTTAACTTCCTTACATGGAAATCGGTCTGTGGCAGGACAACGCTGCCTGAGCCCACTAGTAGAAGGCGGTCTGTAGCAGGACAACGTCTGCCCGGGCCCACTTACACATTATAAAATATAGGCCATCAAATAATTCGATTTTTGATGATTTTAGAGGCAACTTTGGATTTTTTTGTCGGTTTACTGTAATTATTTAAAAAAATAATCTTGGCTAATATACTATGTCAATATAAGGAAATAAAACTATGAAACTATTCGACAAATTTGTCTTCAAATTTAAGTCGGTCGTTCGTAATTTAAAAAAGGAAAACTGAGATACTTTATGTACACGTATATTTAAATGGTTAAATGGTTTAACCAATTACCTCTTAACTTAAGATTGGAAACGAATTATAAAAAAATCAAAAGCTCAATAAAAACACCATGTCAATAGCATATTAAAATCGTTTATACTTAAAAATACAATATAATCTCTCAATTATTACTATATTGAAATCCTTTTCTCTTATTTCTTATTCTTATCTCCTTCCTTCCTTCTTTTACATCCTTTTCTCTTTTCTATTTGATATAATTTTGTTAATATATATATTTATACCATACTTACACTTATGTACATCATGTTTCACTTGTATGTAAAAGCCTTTTAGGTGTATAAATAAATACATTAATATGGTATTAATTTATTTAGAGTTTTAGCATAACTGCTTACAGTGATAAAGCCAATAGATCCACCCATCTTTCACAATTTATTCCATATTTTTAAGGATATTTGTATTTTTATCTTAAAATTTATAGACGCGTTAAATCTGAAATGTATTTATTTTTTGTTTTATTTTTATTTTACGCCTATTAAGGATTTTACATACATATATAACAATATTTAAGAAATTTTACTCGTAAATAGTGCAGGAAATGACAACACATTTATATAAAAAAAATATTGTTGAATTTGATCCACACATTTATGCACAAAATATAAAAATAAAAAATCCAAAATATTTTT
Organism: Hesperophylax consimilis; assembly: GCF_061612785.1. Taxonomy (NCBI): domain Eukaryota; kingdom Metazoa; phylum Arthropoda; class Insecta; order Trichoptera; family Limnephilidae; genus Hesperophylax; species Hesperophylax consimilis. Next base: position 420,400 of record NC_142841.1, on the reverse strand, counting down.
TTTTCTTTCAGCCGACAAAATACTGTTAACGTGCAAAATGCTGTAATACTGTCAACTTAAATAGCTTTGTCAAAATATTCCCCTACTTGATGAAAAAAATTTAAAAAAGGTATGCTTATATTATGAAATTGATGTACTAAACATATCAAAAACATCGGAGTATTTGTTTCCTAGCTATTGAATCCGTCGCATAGAAGTGGGATATTGGGACGTTGGTTTAATATAATATTCTGTTAATAATATTAATAATATATAAATTATACTAGTTGCTTAACAACATTAGTTGAGGCATATGCTTTGCATTTGCTCTCTGATTATTTTTTGTAATATCATATTGGAGGGGACCCACCCTTTCCCGACGGCTGTGTGAGGAAACTGATTGTTTAACCTCTTTAGCCGCACACGTCAGGACTCTATTTTTTTGTAAAAAGAAGCTAAATTTATTTTAAAACGATTCTAGACCCTCCAATATCCCTGCATGCATAATTGTTAGTAAAAATATACAAACCGCGTATTGAGGGCAGTTTACCCCACTATCACGGGGCAGTCCCGGCAAGAATGAGCGTGGCAAGCGGCCTGGCCACAACGATCCCAAGCACCCGCGTCCTTTAGCCAGTTTTCCGAGAGTACCCTCGAAGAAATGTAAATGGGGGAGGGGGGGGGGAGATACTCCCAAAGACCCTATGGAATGAAGTGAGCCTCAGGTCACCGGAGGCAGGACGGAAGGGGACCGGGCTGGCGCAAACATTCCCCAGGCCCGCTCATGATGCCGGGGGAGGCACCCGTGGTACGTGGGACAGCCGCACCGGATTAATGTCACCTTACTGGATGCAGAAACAGGGTCTATCCGCCCCCATGGTGGGGAAATGAACAACACAATACGATAGAGTTCAGTTCGACAACCTATTTATAAACCAATTTGTTAGTAACAAATAAAAAGGCAAATAACAAACGTAGAAAATAAGTTGTGATCAACAACAAATTGACCGTTCATAATAGAAAAAAAAGAAGGGCAAAAAAGATTAACCTAGTATTTAAGAGCTAAAACACAAAAAGAAACAGTATTATCATTATCAACGCGTTCCTAATAAATAAGGCCCAAATTTAAAAGTAAAAAAAGGAAGAATGTGCATAAAAAAAAACAGTGTAAAGAACGGGCAAAAACGGTGTAAAAAGCCAATATACACAATAAATGAATAAGAAATAATAAAACAAACAAATAAAATAATAAATGCATGCAAGTTTAAGAACATTTTCAATTGTCTTTCTGTTCCTAACCAAATGCAAAAAATGTCGTCCACATATCTCTTCCAACAATATACATTTTTAAGTAACAAGGCACCGCTATTAAAATAAAAATAAAATTTTAAATAAAATACATAAAAATATTCAATTTAAATTAGAAATAGGTATAGATAAGAGTTTAAATTTCTCAGATTTAAATTTAACAATAATAGGTAATAAAATAGATTTCAATATTTTCCGTAAAGATACGTACACTGATATTATCATACATAATTCGTCAAATCATCCCTTTTCTCAAAAAGTCGCAGCTTTCCATTCTATGCTTAATAGATTAATTTCGATTCCTTTGTCGGATCCTAATTATACCTCAGAATTAAATATCATAAAACAAATAGCATCTAATAACGGCTATCCTTATAAATTGATAGTTGAATTACTAAATAAAAAAATTAAACATAAACTCTTTAAACTTTATATTTATCCTATTTATAAAGATACAAACAAACAATGGCGTAGAATTCTATTTGTAGATAATGATACTTCAAAAATTATAAATAAAAACATCCCCTTTACTATTCAACCGGCGTTTTATACGGATAACAAATTAAAAAAATATATTCTTAATAATAAAGATATGGTTATTCAAACTAAAAAATCAGGTGTTTATAAACTCAACTGTAATGACTGTAATTCCTTTTATATAGGAAAAACTAATAGAAACTTTGAGATCAGAATTAAAGAACATCTTAGAGCTTTAAAGGGAAACTGTGAATCAGAATTTGCGGATCATTTATTAAATAACGACCATACTTTCGATATTAATTCAGGTTTTAAAATACTACATTCTGGTTACAAGGTATCTCAAATCAATAATTTTGAAATCTTAGAAATAAGAAAACACGTGAATATGAAAGCAGATATTATTAATAAACAAAAAAATTTTATAAACCCCATTTTAAATATTTTCCCAATTACCCGGTCTTTCCCGTCTAATGACATTTTAATTCCTACTTTGAATAACCCTCCCCCACTCTTACCCCTCCCCGCTCCTTCTGCCTCTTCTCTCTAGACCTAATTTTTAATTATAACTTTAGTATACTTGTGCTCCTGATGATGTGAACTTGGTTCACGAAACATGTTGAGATTTTGTATCAAAATAAAGTGATGTAAACTAAGTTATTTGTGTTTTAATAAAAAATTTTAAAGTTGTTATAGAGGAGTAACCGTGGAGTGACAGGAAAAATACGCTTGGCACCTGAAACAAAGATGATTTTAATCTAAATCAGCAACTCTAAGCACAAGACTCTACCCAGGACTTTACAAACTTTTTGAAGCATTCAAAATTCTCTCTGTTCAACACGAGATCGGCATTCCATGCCGGTCTTGTAAGCCCTTTCAAGCCATCCAACATTTCCTCTCGGGCATCCTTCATCAACTCGCAGTGCCACAGAATGTGCTCGGCTGTCTGGTTAGTGTCACCACATGAACAGTTCAGATGAGGAGACAAGGTGAGACTATATAGCCGCCCCCTGAGCTCCCCATGACCGGACACCAATTGCGTCATATAGTGATCCAGTTTTATGTGCGCCCCTTCCATTCTGCTTTTAACTGAAGGGAAGAAAGAGAAAGTCAATCTACCCTTCATCGACCTATCCCATCGCTCTCGCCAAAAACTCAGCGTTCTATCTCGCATGGCTTTCAATAAGCCAGAAAAGGACACAGCTCCACCGGGTGTCAGTTCGACTCCAAGGTGGACAGCGGCCTTACCTCTTGTTAATGCCTTTTTTGTCAAAACTTCCCTTATTTCCAAGTCAATCGGCAGTGTACCAGCCAGAACCGGTAATGCATCATTAGCCACAGTCCTATATGCGCCCGAAAGCGCCAACAGGGGAGTCCGTTGGCCCCGCTTGAGGGCCAAGTGGATCAATGCATTATCCAGCCGGTGCTTGCACACAGAAGCGGCATACGAGACATGCGTCACGTAAACACCCCTATATATGAGGCGAAGTGCCGGAGTCCGCAATCCCCACTCAGCCGTTGAGAGCCTTCTCAATTTCAAGAATAGGGCCTGGGCCCTGCTAGAAACGCTCTTGACGTGCGCTAGGAACGAATAAGTTCAATCTAAAGTGACGCCTAAATACCTGGTGCTTTCAACAAAACGAATAGTGGAGCCTCTTATTCTGATGGTAGGGTTTCTGGCACGACTGAGTATACCCTTCATCAAGAGTCCCACGGTCTTATGGGGAGCGAAGTTCAGCCTGTTTCTCTTACCCCATTCAAAAATTTCACGCAGACCCTCTTCTGTTTTACTCTCCACTTCCTTTCTGCTGTCCCCTGAGACCAAAATAAACTTATCATCTGCGTAGTCGACCGATATGCATCCTTCAGGCAAGGATAACCTAGAGGAGTCGTCAAAAAGGATGTTCCACAGGTCAGGCCCGAGGACTGACCCTTGTGGACAGCCCATGTTAACGTCACGTATGATGAAAAAATAACATACATCACAATAACCTTTCTGTTACGTAAATAATCACTAATAATATTGAACAGTAAGGGCGGGCAATTACGAATTTTCAACTTAGTCAAAATAATCGGCTACCACGCATGATCGAAGGCACCCGAGATGTCCAAAAATATTCCAATTACCTACATACTTCTTGGTACAAACCCTCACCAATTCAAGCGCATACTTAATGGCGTGCTCAGTGGACTTACCCGGGACGAACCCAAATTGGCGTTCACAGGGCGGAGACAAGGTGAGACGGAGCCTATGTTTGATGATTTTTTTCAGTATTTTACCTAAGATTGGAAGTAAAGTGATGGGTCTGTAGGCTCCGATATCGGCTTGTTGATCCCCTTTGGTATAATCCGGAGCACGCTTTTCTTCCATTCTGTAGGGAATACTCCTCTACGCAAGCACGTTTCCAACACGTCTTGATAAAGCTCCTCTTTAGCGTGGATCTAAACATTATTTTTATTATGCCGTTCAATCTGTCAAATCCCGGTGCCTTCTTTGGACCCAAGCCCTTAATAATGATTTCAACCTCTGCTCGACTTAATGGTGGCACGCCGTCCCCCTAGGCGAGGTCGCTAGGTGGAAGCCGTTACAGGTTTCTTACCTGTTAATGGTGAACACTTTCCCCATTAACTGAGTCTAGAGGAACAAACTTGCCCAGAAGTGTCTCAAGAGTGGAGACTATATCAACACTCTCTGCGTTCCCTTCGCTATTACCGAGCACAACGCTTGATAAGTATCGTTCTGATCCTTTTCCCGAGTTTTCAACAGCGCTGTGGATTTTCCACGGGTTGGCGTTACCCACTTCATCTACCCAATTATACCATGCGGCTCGTTTTGCTGAGAGGATGGCCAAACGATGGGCGCCACGGGAAGCTCTTAAACGGGCCTGAAGTGCAACCGCTTCTTAAGGCGAGCATATACTCCGCCTAACCACTACCAGGCCCCTATAAGCTCTTTTGTAGGCCTCTTTCAGCAAAGTCAGCTCTTGTGTCCACCACGGCGTCCTAATTAACTTCTTTGGGTTTGATCTGCCCAAAGAAGTTTCAGCGGCTGATACCACCGCCGCGTTGAAGAAATTCCCCAAGTTGTCCGGTTTCCTAGCAGCTATGTCATGAAAACCCCTTAAAGATTGACGAAGCGCATCCCCAAAGCTATCCCAATTCGCCCTAGTGGTTCTGAAGTTCCAAGATGATTGTGGAGCTTCTGTCTTTATAATTCCCACTGAAAAAGTTATCAATCTATGATCAAAAACTATCGCACACTCATAAACCGTCCACTTTGATATTTTCGACGCAACAGATCTAGAGCAGAGAGTGAGATCAATTTTGTTTTTGCCACCGGTTCCTAAAAATGTTGAAAACGTACCTGCTTCATTGGGGATGAACAGACCTTGCGCTGAGATAAGATCTTCGACGGCATAGGATATTTCCGTTCGATTTTCGTTAAAGTCGAACCAGAGAGGCGAACCCGCATTGAAGTCACCTCCAATAATTATGTTTCGGCCTTTTAATTTATGCAAGGCACGCGTGAGGCTCAAAATATGCGGTTCAACTAAATTACCATATTTAAAATATACTGATATCACGATGATCTCAGTATCGCCAAATTTAAAGGAAACACAGGTTTGATATTCGTTCAACAGTCCCTCGAGAAGGGGGGGGCTAATCAACGAAGTATTGACCAGAACACCCGCCCCGGGAGAGCTGCCTACTTCAATTACCACCCCTGGACTAATGATACTAGGTGTTTTCCCTTGCCAAACGTATTGCTCCTGAATGAGCAGAATATCGATCCCAAGGTCGGTCATGACCCGCTGGGCCTCAAAGGTGGCTACCCGAGACCGCTGCAGGTTGACCTGGCCTATGAAGAGGGGATTAGTGGCGGCCATAATCGGTTATGCGAACTTGAGCCTTGATCGCAGCTCTGTTTGCGGGGCAGGCTCGGTCACCAGTACAATGATCGGCTGGTTTCTGAAACTTGGTACAAGTTGCGCAGATAGCGGCCGGTGCCTTTTTGGGGCACTCCTCGAATTCATGACCGGCTGCGGCGCAGTGGCGGCAAGAAATGAACTCCTGAGTACAAGATTTGCTTACATGGCCGTACATGTGGCATTTGAAGCAACGGGTAGCTACCAGGTAGTCACAAACCCGACAGGCACTACACCCAAGGTAGCAAAGACCGCAATCTATTAGTACCTTTTTTATTTATTGTTTTTGTGTTTAATTCGTAGAACTCCATTTAATTTTTTTATAAATTTAATTTAGATTAAATTTGATAATATTATTATTAAGTTCTGCAAGTGTTTTAGTTTTTTATTATTGTGACAGCTGTTTCGGCTTACAAGGCCATTTTCAAACTGTGGTTAGTCCACATTGAGACGACGTTTTTATACTATTTCAAATGTAAATTTTGAAGGTGCATACATTGATTTATTACTGGTTACACCGATGACATGATCTATTGTTGGTTAAACCAATCTATGTTTTCCCCTCAGTAAATGGTAATGGGTTCTTAATTATTTACTCATGACTTTATTGCTATGAATTATTTGGGTGCATTATACTGCTTGGGTTTTGTGAAAATACTAAGAAGTGGTGAGTAAATTATTTTCCGTACTTTATTAATTAGTGTTAAATTTGGGTCATTCGTTCGTTTATTGATTTCTAATTGTTCAAGTAAATTTAATCTAATGCCCTTTTTTTCTATATGCAATGGTTTAGGACCCTTGTTGTTAAGTGGGGTATGATTATTCACCAAGAGATGTTCTGCGAATTTTGAGGATGTGTTTTTATTATTATAACATCGTATATGTTCCTTGAATCTAGTTGAGAATGCCCTCCCCGTTTGTCCGATGTAAGTGGCGTTACAATCGGCGTGGTCACATTTTAATTCATATATGCCACTGTTATTGAGTATAGGGATTTTACTTTTAGAGTTTTTAAGGCTTGTTCCTAAATTATTGTTTGTTCGAAAAGCTATATTTAAACCACATTTTTTAATTTCTTTTGCAATTTTTTCAGATATTGGGCCGAGGAATTCGAGACATGCAAATTTTTCTATATTTTTGTTATTTACCGGATATATTAAATTGATTTTATTTTTATATTTCTTATTTTTTATTATTTTTTCAATGTTATTTGCCTCATAGCCGTTATCAATCGCGATCGTTTTTATCGTTTCCTTTTCTTTTACATAAGCTTTATTGTCTAAGGGAATGTTAATGAGTCTATGTACCATTGAATGGTACGCTGATAATTTATGAGACCAAGGATGATTTGAATTTTAATTTATTTTTTACAGATACAACAATAAATTCAAATTCAAATCATCCTTGGTCTCATAAATTATCAGCGTACCATTCAATGGTACATAGACTCATTAACATTCCCTTAGACAATAAAGCTTATGTAAAAGAAAAGGAAACGATAAAAACGATCGCGATTAATAACGGCTATGAGGCAAATAACATTGAAAAAATAATAAAAAATAAGAAATATAAAAATAAAATCAATTTAATATATCCGGTAAATAACAAAAATATAGAAAAATTTGCATGTCTCGAATTCCTCGGCCCAATATCTGAAAAAATTGCAAAAGAAATTAAAAAATGTGGTTTAAATATAGCTTTTCGAACAAACAATAATTTAGGAACAAGCCTTAAAAACTCTAAAAGTAAAATCCCTATACTCAATAACAGTGGCATATATGAATTAAAATGTGACCACGCCGATTGTAACGCCACTTACATCGGACAAACGGGGAGGGCATTCTCAACTAGATTCAAGGAACATATACGATGTTATAATAATAAAAACACATCCTCAAAATTCGCAGAACATCTCTTGGTGAATAATCATACCCCACTTAACAACAAGGGTCCTAAACCATTGCATATAGAAAAAAAGGGCATTAGATTAAATTTACTTGAACAATTAGAAATCAATAAACGAACGAATGACCCAAATTTAACACTAATTAATAAAGTACGGAAAATAATTTACTCACCACTTCTTAGTATTTTCACAAAACCCAAGCAGTATAATGCACCCAAATAATTCATAGCAATAAAGTCATTAGTAAATAATTAAGAACCCATTACCATTTACTGAGGGGAAAACATAGATTGGTTTAACCAACAATAGATCATGTCATCGGTGTAACCAGTAATAAATCAATGTATGCACCTTCAAAATTTACATTTGAAATAGTATAAAAACGTCGTCTCAATGTGGACTAACCACAGTTTGAAAATGGCCTTGTAAGCCGAAACAGCTGTCACAATAATAAAAAACTAAAACACTTGCAGAACTATTAGTACCTTTCGGTAATCCGGATGACACGTGACAATAATATTCATAGTCCCGCCTTCACGTTTCCCAAAGAGGGAGACCCTCCGCATTGTCCTTAAATGGTCTTCTTTGGAGAGAGTTGATCTTTCTGCGACGTTATTATCAAAAATTTTCTTGAAAAAAGCCGTGTCAGTAGCTGCGTCTCCTCTGGGGACGTCATAAATGACTATCTTGGGTAGTCGTCCCTGTGGGTCAACCATTTTCAAACCTTTGAGGGTTAGTTTTTCCGCCGCCTTCTGAATGTTTTTGACACCCCTCGGGCTATCAGTTTGCAGAAGAACGCCTCCACCCTTGATCTTACGTGTCCTTACCACTTTAAAACCGTCGGTTTTGGGATCCAGAACCGATGTAAGTACATTTTTTGTCTCCTCAGATGTTTTGCCTTCAGGGGCAGTGGGGTAGAACAAAATAGTGGGCCTCAGGGAAGGCAGCTCACGCTCCTGTCCCTCGAATAACATGGAACCACTGGGAGGCGCTCCGGAAGCTGCACCCGCATATGTTTTTTTACCTACCACTTTTTCAATAACTGGTGCCATATGGGACGGACGTTTAATGAGTAAATTTTTTTTCCGATAATCCCTTCTGTGATTTAATAACCTCGGCAAAGGCGCCAGATCTCGCGTTGGTGGCGGCACAGGTATTCGCCAGGTTTGCGAGCTCATTACGAATTAGATCTATACTTACCTCTATAACTGAGCGGTCCTCCTTTTTCTTTTTATTTTTCATCTCATTCACCTTTGCAGAGATCGTTGAAAGTGGGCTCCAAAATGGGTCGAGATAATCCTCCTCGACTAGCAAATCGTAGTTGTCACCTGAAATGAATTGTTCCTCAATTCTGCCACGCTTCTTTTTTGCTGGGTCTTTGAAAGCTCATGGAGGGCAACTTCCTCCTCATCGGAGGAGTCTACGGAGGACATATTACATATAATAAAAATAAATTAAAAAGAAACAACCAACCTAAAAATTAACAAAAAAAAAAATCCAGACAAAATGCTGGAACTTACCGCTGTGGGTAGAATGCAAATACAGATGTTATTTACAAAATCTGCAAACTCACCAGAATTTCACAAAATCCGAATTTAATTATGTTATTGAAGATTAACACAGTACTGACAATAGTTTCTGCCGCGTTTATACACTTCAGATTAACTCAAAACACATTTAAACGTCACTACAATTTTCGCTAATCCGCCCCGAAAATTAACAAAAAAAAACTATTTTTAACACTTATTATGTACAATTTTATTGCTGAAGAATAGAAATACAGTAAATAACCGCCAGAAATGCGATAAAATATGATTATAATTAAGATTAACACCGTTTCGTTTCTCAAGTAAACAAACCGGTGCACGAAGGTAGGTCGGCCGGGCGAACTGAACTGAATATCATATCATTCGAGGATCCCACCACTTACCCGTCCCGGTATAGGTAACTTATGGTTACCACTTCAGGGCTCTTGCAAGGATGCAAATTTTTTGTTAAGAACGACTCTACATTTAATAAGAACGAAGCTAAACCTCGAATGTCCCCACATACGTTGTTATGGAAGCAGTCTGCGAGTGCTTACTGTGTACAATGTTAGTTTGTTAGTAGAGTACTTGCCTCTGTTTCTATGTTAGTAGAAGGGGAGAAAAATAAATACAAAAATAAAAACACTGGTGTAGACTGTTTGTCTACATAGTATGTGCATAGTAATTTAGAGAAAACAAAAGTATAAACGAAAACATCTGGTGCTGGTCCGGAGAGGAATAATCCACATTCTTCTCGGCGGTCTCGAGGCGAGTCAGTTGGTGATTGGATTGATCGGTTACGAAGTCAGGGGACCGCTCCCCTTAGCCGATTTCTCGGTGGTGCCCTGAAGAAAGTGTAACTGGGAGCTGGGGGAGTGGATACCCGAAGACCCTAGGGAGAGATGCGTCGAGTCGTCGGAGGCGGGGAGGAAGATTCCCTAAAGTCGGCCGACCATCCCTCAAACCTGCTACTGTCCTCGGGGGAGGCGCGGTAGGTTTGTGGATATCCTGTTTCCGGTGTCTGCCCGTTGGCCGTATGAGGAGACGAGGTTTATCCACCCAAGATCAAAAGATCAAAAGCGAGCAATTTTCAAAAATAATTTAATTCCTGTAGTCACATTAGAACAGATTAAAAGAGAAGTAGCAGATAGATTGCAAATGGTAAATAATTTAGAACAAATTAACACAAGTAATGTCATATCAGATGCATTAAATGGAGATAGTTTGGATAATATTCTAGTCAAAATGTCCAATGATATTACAGTAGATTCAAATAACTTAGACGTTATTTATAATCTTAGGGAAATCAACATTGCAAATTTAAACTTTTTTGATGATAATGTAGTAGAATTAGCTAACTTACTTCATAATAATATAAACAGATATATAGATGTAGAGCCAACAGTTAGACCAAAATTACCAAAATTGCATACGTCAAAGAAACTATCTAAATTAATTTTCGAATTAAATAACATATTTTTACCAAAAATCTTATTTGATGAAATTAGTTTTATAGATCTTCATACAAAAGTATATGCTAGTGCTGTTACTGTTTGTAATAAGTTAGGAATCAAATTATCATCCTCTGATGATAGATCATATAGTTATAGTTAACCAGAACGGCAGATCAGATTAGAAAATGATGTAGTATTTTTAAGAAGTAAAATAGCTAGAGTAATAGAATATAAAAATGGGAATAGAAGTAGGAAAATTTTGAGACATGTAGATGAAATAGGGAGAAAATTTGGTTATAACATAGATAGTCATAATAATGAAAATATTAGGCGTAAAAGCTAGTAGATTTAAAAGATATAATTATACGTATAATAAAAAAAAATGATAACAGATTATTCCAGAAAAATGAAAAAATATTTTATTCCTTGACGATAAACAAAATATTATTCCGAATTATAATATTCCGTTGCCATCTGAATCAGATATGCCCGATTTTCGGACTAAAATTTGGAGTAAAGATATAAAACATAACGAGTCAATCCCTGGATAGAAAATGAAGAACTCAATTTTTCAGGCATTGAACAAATGAGTTTTTCTAATATATCGGTTGAATTGTTAACCAAAATTAAAATACTCATAATTGGAAAGCCACGGGTTGCGATTGGATACATACTTTTTGGTACAAACGTCTAACTACTTTACATCCTCTTTTGGCAAAAAATCTTTCGAAATTTGACAGTCGACCACAAAATTTTCCAAATTTTTTAACTAAGGGCATTACTTATATGTTGCCCAAAAGCGAAAATATGAATAATCCCTCTCAGTACAGATCCATTACATGTTTACCGACCATATACAAAATTTTAACCTCTTGCTTAACAGATTACTTGTAATTGCTATAAATAAATGTACAAATTATATATAAATAAATAAATAAATAAATAAATATAAATAAATTTAATATATACTCATTAAGATGAAAAAATATTTTATCTGAACAACAAAAAGGTTGTCGCAGAAAACATATGGGATGTAAAGAACCATTAGTTATTGATTCTGTAATTCTTAAACAAATTCAAACTCGAAAACGTAATTTACATACTTCTTTATAGACTACCAAAAGGCTTTCGATAGTGTCCCGCACTCGTGGCTGATCAAAGTATTAAATATATATAAAATTAACCCCATTATTATTAGCTTTTTGGAAAATATTATGTCCTTTTGGAATACCAATTTACTTATCAATTTAAAAGGTAAGAAAATAGTAATACTGGGCAATTTCATTTTTTTTTTTTTTTTTTTTTTTAACTTATTTATTTTCATTTCTTTACATATATTATACATATTAATAGACAGTAAATAATATCATAATATATATATTACCAAATTGTATACACAAGAAATTAAAACTCACTAAGGCACTGCCTGAGTGTGGGTAATATAAAACCATTACTATATTTCAAGTACCTAAGTATAATATATATAAGAAGAAGAAATTTTTTTTGTTTGTTTATAGTTATTATAAAAGTAAAGAGAAAACATTATGTACAATAGTTTATAAAGTTTCAGCAAGTGAGTTGTAGAAAGGATCAATAAATTTATATAAAAAGCGTTTTAATATCTGCGTCATTCAGCCATAATTTTACCTCCTTAACATATTCTATTGTTTTATTTATCATTTGAGTTTGTAGTGGTAGAAGGTTAAATGTACGAGGACCAATGAAACTGCCATGTGTCTGCATTAATTTAGTATTTGTTTTGGGGGGGTGTAAAATATAAAATATAAGTATAATTAAAAGAGGAATTTTTCAAAGAGACTCATTGAGTCCTCTTTGGTTTTGCTTAGCATTGAATCCTCTATCTAAAATTTTAATTAAAAGCAAGTTTGGAATAAAAGTTAAGGGTAATACAAGGGAGAGTAGTACAATTTCGCATTTATTATTTATGGATGACATAAAATTATTTTCGAATTTTGAACAAAATTTAGAGAAAATGATCGAAGTAGTTAAAAACCTTTCAGATGATATCAAAATAACTTTTGGTTTAGATAAATGTAGAACTATCCACATAGAGAAAGGCAAAATTGTAGATGGGGACGAGAGTATATTTAGAAATTTCCAAATTAGTAGTATGAAAAGGGATGAGGTTTATAAGTATTTAGGATACCCACAATCAAGTAGATTAGACCATAGTAGTATTAAAAATGATTTTAGGATTAAATTTCAAACTAGGATCAGGAAAATTTTGAAATGCAATCTATCTGCTAAAAACTTAGTAAAAGCAATAAATACTTGGGCAATACCTCTATTAACGTACTCATTTGGCATAATTAAATGGTCTAATACAGATTTAGATAACTTAGAAAGATTAATTAGAACTACGCTAACAAAATTTAATTGCCATCATCCAAATTCAGCTATAGAACGAGTTAATTTACCTAGAAATTTAGGAGGTAGAGGAATAGTCAAAATAACTTCTTTGAAACATAATCAGGTAATGCTAAGAAATTTTTTCCATAGGAAAGCTCATAGCTCAGAAATGCACAAAATAATTTGCAAGGCAGATAGAAATATTACACCTTTAAATTTATACGATGAAAATGCCAACATTTTTATAAATCCCAACCAGGAATTATTAGATTCCTGGTCAAATAAAATTTTACACGCAGAACACTTCAATTATCTCAACCAAACGTATGTTGACAAATTGTCAAGTCAATCAACTTTATGTAAGTGCACTATATACGCAAAATAAATACAAAACAATACGAGAACAACATGTCAACTCACCAGAGATCAAATGGGAAAATAATTCACCGACTCTACTGATCCCTCAACATAAATATTTAAAAAATCTTTTGTTATGCTACGTGTATTCAAAATGACCGACTTTTGCATCTTTATATATAAATTTTTTGATAGATCTAATATGCCTAAATTTTTAATGAGAGAGCTATGTATAATGCCAGTAGCCGAAATAACGAATGGTAATATTTTTATAGTCTGAGAATGCCAAATTCTTTTATTTCATTTCCTAAATCTGTGTATTTTCTTATTTTTTCAACAGATTTTTGAATATTTATGCATATATGCAAACATACAAAATGCTCATTTATTTAATGTAAACAGACGTTCAATTTTAGAAAACAATTGACTTGATATATGACGTCTGTATTATCGTCGCCTGAGACTTGCAGTTTGACTGAAAGTTTTCGGGTTATCTGCTAAAAAAATACATTTTTTTAGTGTTGACTGCTGCTCTGGGATATTTGGACTTTTAATTTATGTATTAACACCCAACTGGGCTTTTATATAGAGATTATAAAAAAATAGGATAAATCACACTTGCTGTAAATAACTCAAATTGAAATTTTTTATTACTTCAAACTAAAAGTAATAAAAATAAAACATTATAATAAATATTGTGAATAATTAAGGGCATCGAGTCTTTCCTGGCAGAAGATCATAAGCGACAATTTGCAACGCCACACAGGCGCCTGTGTCATATTTTGGTTTGCTTTGTGGAGGGTTTTTATGTTTGATATGATATAGAATTATTAACACTTCAATCTAATATTAAAAGCTTTTACGATTGGTGTCTTAAAAACAAATTAACTCTTAATTTAAAAAAATGTCAACTTATGAGATTCCCAGAAAAAAAAACCCATTGTTGTTCACCTACTTTCTCAACCTTTGATACAAAATTAACATTCATTAAACATATTAATAATATAACCAGTAAAGCAATGCAAATGTTAGGATTTTTCTTATGGATTTCAAAGGATTTAAAAAATTTAAAAACAGTCAAATTACTTTACACTTCACTTGTTAGAAGCCAATTAGAATTGAACACCACTATTTGGAGTCCTTAGGAGTTGTGTTCGCGCTTTGAAGCTGCAGACACGTATCTATATAAGCTCCCGGACTTTAATTCTCCTGACGGGGTAGTTCTTATACTAGTGTTCTGAAAGTTCGTCCTTATAAGTGAAATATTAAAATTGTTGTGTTTTTTATGTTAAAATAGTTGTTTAGTGTAAATTCTAATAGATATGAAAATTTAAAATATTGAAGTAAGAGTTTTATTCAAAAACTTTTAACAGACATAGCTGTATTTAAAAGTGCAGTGTGAGTTCACAGATGGATGCCACATGTTTTTCTGCCAGGGTGGAGCGATGACCGGTGTAAGGTTACGTTTTATTTTTTGTGGGAACATTTCGAAATGGGTAGTAAGGTCATAAATCATGATAAGATATACTTTGGACGAACTGTACGCCTTACGACCCTTACCGGTAATAAACATTCATAATAGTTTTAATAGTGGTGATAATGAAAAGGACAATGGTGTACTTCTTCCCCAACGTAGGGGAAGGAAACGAGGGTGTAGAGCCGGAAGGAAGGTAAAATTAGTGAAAAATCTGCGGTTAGCACAAACCAGAAATTTGCGTCCACCTAAGTCTCTGAATGTTGCGGCTTGGAACGCGAGATCCATTGCTAATAAATACGAAGATATTGTGGATCTGATAAGGGGCAAAGATATTCATATTTTGGCGCTATCGGAGACTTGGCATGAGAATGCAGACTCATACTCCATCAAAACACTTCGGTCAAGCGGTTTCTCGGTGTATGAAGCTGCAAGACCGATCAAAACGGATACAAGCAACGTTAATTTTACAAATCACGGGAGGGTTGCAATTGTAGCGCAAAATGGTATTCGCTTAGACAGTATAGGAATACGTCAGGTGTATACCACTTTTGAGTTTGTTGGCTGCAAGGCTTCAGCTAATGGTGCATCCCTCGTGATAATTTCCATCTATCGTTCCGGGTCATGCACACCGACTGCAATTTTTTTCAATGAATTTAGATCTCTCCTGGAGTGCACCTCCAATTACAATTGCGACGTTGTTATTCTGGGAGATATAAATATTCACTTGGAAAAGAAAGCCAATCCCATGACTAAAAAATTTAATAAAATTCTGCGTGACTTCGGCTGCGACCAGTGGGTTAACTCAGCGTTTCCCAATTTTTTTTCGCCCCGGAACCCTTATCGATCATACTTTTCTAGGCGGAACCCTATTTTCATAAGAAAAAGATAAACTTGTAGTTTGAATACTTTCATGCTTACCATGAAAAGAAAGATTAAAAGTTTTGTGTAAAACTTAATTTAATGTGAAGAGTGATATCTTTTTACACATTTTTTGTTAAAATAGCATTGAAATCAGGCTTTATGTCAGACAGCTGAATACGAAGATCTGGAGCTGCATCCAGTCTGTTTCTGTATTTGTTTTTTGTGTAAGCGTAAGCCGAAAAACCAGTTTCACATCGGTAAGTGGTCACAAACGGTAACAAAACTGTGATAGCCTTCTCGACGACTTCTGGATATTTGTTTTTAAGTCCAATCCAAAACTCATCCAGATTAATTTTTTCTGAATTAAACTTTTGTTGTAAGGAAGAAGAACACATGATATCAATCAAAGCCTCGTTCTCTGTTGCTGTAAGAGTCGACGGTGTCCTGTGAACTAGGAATGGATTCTGTACCCAGTCAATGTCCTGCAGGTGTTTTTCAGGAAAATACTCTTCCAGAGATTTGTTGAGGGCCATCAAATGTTTGTAAATACATTTTTCTACATCTGAGGTTACTTGCAACTCATTTTTTTCCAGAAACTCGTTTAAAAGCGTAAAACATTGGTACTGTTTCTGTTCAACACATTCTATTCAGAAGACAAGTTTCTTTCTAAGAGAAGAGATTTTGTCGTTTACTGTAAAAGTATTTGTGTTTCTTCCTTGCAATGACTTGCAAATTACATTCAGTTTATCAAATATGTCTGCCAAATACGCCAGTTTTATTAGCCATTGCTCGTCGTGCAATAGTTGAACAAGACCACTCAAAGATGAAGAAAGCGATTTTTTGGAAAAAAATACCACTAGTTCATTGCACAATTCAAACAATCTTGATAATACTTTTCCTTTGGAAAGCCATCTTACTTTTGTGTGAAGAAAAAGTGATTGATGCTGACTTCCTATATCTTCACACACTTTTTTAAAAAGTCTCAATTGGAGCGGACGTGATTTAACGTAATTCACAATTTGTACGGCTTGATCGAGAACTTTCTTTACCTCGTGTGGTATTTTTTTTACGACAAGGGCATGTCGATGTAAAACTCAGTGACTGCTGCTGCATTTAGGTGCAACATTCTTAATTCTTGTTACAGTACCTTTTATTTTGCCAGTCAAAGCGGCAGCTCCATCGCTACATACACCGACACATTTGTTCCAATGAATGTTATGTACATTCATGTAATTATCAATGACTTTGAAAATTTCTTCTCCAGTGGTGTTGGTCTCCAAAGGAGCACAAATAAACAAATCCTCTTCAATAGATCCCCCGAAGGAGTATCTTACGAAAACAAGCAGTATTGATAGTCCAGCGACATCTGTACTTTCGTCGAGTTGCATTGCAAACATTTCACTACTTTTCAATCTACAAATCAATTCATCTTCCATGTGGTCAGATATTTTATGGATTCGATCAGATATGACATTATTGGAACTCTGAACTGCTGCAACTTTCTTCGCTGCGTCTTCGCCAAGTACACACTTGACAATTTCTGTCATACAGGGTTTTATTAAAGTCTCTGCAATCGTGCGTGGTTTGCCAGCACGAGCAATCCTGTAACTTAACAGGAATGATGCTTCGGTGGCATTCTCGTTATCAGTTTTAACATATTTATGTAAAGCAGCCACACTGGTTTTATGTGCATCTTTGTATCTTTTAAAAAAGTCTAAGCTTTTGTCTTTTAATTGCGGGTGGTTGGTATTAAGATATCGTTTTAGCTTTGCAGGTGCCAGAGAGCTATTACATATGATTTTGTTGCAGATAACGCATTGACCATCCGGATTCTCAAGCATTCCTACAGAAATAAATCCAAAGGACAAGTAAGAACCGTCATATTTTCTCTTTTTTGAAGTAGTGTTGTCCTGAGATTGCCCAGCCCTTTTAGTCGTTGGTGTATTTTGTCTATCCTGCTCAGGACAATATTCTTTAGTATTTACGATATCCTGGAATGAAATAAAAAAAACATTAGTAATGTGACGGCAAGATGCAGTTTGGTGTTGGCTAAAAAGAACAGTCCCACCCCAAATCTTCCTTTGGCACTGTCTGGAATTTGACCCCCTTTTCGGGCTTGATTCATTTATATCAAAATTAGATGGCATTTGCTGTTTAAAAGGCTAGAGTCGAACACCCATGCGTCAGTTATACTACATTAAAGTAATTTGTCAGGGTTGTCACGGTTGTCACCAATCAAAATATGTTCATGAACTGGGCCTAAATGATTACTATTGCTAGGTAAGTATAATTTACTTACGGATAAATCAACAGCTTCTTCTGAAATACTTTCATTATTTGCTGACGATGAACTTGATGAAGCACTTATGCCACCTTGTAAGCGCCCTGTTTTGAGCCAGTTATCCATTTTTTAATTAAGGCTGAAATAAAAAAAATAACATGAATATGAATAAATCGTTTTTATTTGTTTTGGCGCTATCTGCAATTGGTAACAAATAAAAAAAATACTTACCTAAAACGGATATTGTAAGTACAAGATTATAAGAATAGGAATAACAATATCACTGGAATGTCACCTTTGTAAGTTCACACGAATTAAAAAAGAACGAGAACACACACGTTCTCTCATGTCACGAGTCGAGTGGGCGGGCGATACGGGTCGCGGCGGCGGGAGGAGGCGACTGCGGTCAAGCGCGCTGGATCTAGCTCCCGTGCGCATTATTTTTTTTGTTAAATACATACGTTAAATACGGAACGCGGAACCCTTGTGATGCTTCTACGGAACCCCAGGGTTCCGCGGAACACCTTTTGGGAAACGCTGGGTTAACTCACCTACTCATGATGCAGAAGGCACACTTGACGCAATAATTTCCCGGGTCGGTTTTCCTTCGAAAATCGTAGATGTTACGGACATTGGACTATCGGATCATCGTCTCGTCACATCCGTGTTTGCCTTCGATCCTCCAAAACTGGAGTTTAAATCTATTATCTCCAGAAATTGGAGAGAATTCGACTTCGAGACATTTTGCATCGAATTAAAAACCTTGCCTCTCTGTGATAAGGAAAAATATTGCGAAATGCAGGTAGAAGAGTTAGTTACTCTCTATAATTCTACGCTACTGGCATTAATTGATAAAAATTCTCCTTTCACAGAAAAGATCTGCCGCATTAGAAATTACAGTAAATGGTTCGATGCAGAATGTCTTCAAAGGAAAAGGGAAATGCGTAAATTGGAGAGGACTTACAGACGGAACCCAACTCTCAGCAATCGGCAGCTTTGGATTGCAAAGCAAAAAGTGTATAAGGAAGAAGTGACGAAGAAAAAATCAAACTTTTGGTGTGACCAAATTGAGTCAGAAAAGGACCCTCGAAAGCTCTGGCAAAACATAAAGACTCTGTTTGGAGAGAGCAACATCAAGGTTGATTCCTCCCTTGAAGCAAAAAGCCTCGCAACACACTTCAGAAATAAGGTTGAAAACATTCGGGCCCTCAGTGTAGTAGGATCGCCTTCTGTCGCAGCACCAAGTCCGCTCTCTGGTGACTTCACTACTTTCGCAGCTGTAACGGAAGAAGATGTCACGCGTGCTGTGATGTCTTGTCCTAATAAACAATGCACACAAGACCCCATACCTACCTGGCTCTTAAAGAAATGTCTTCCGGATATAACGCCTATAATTACCGCAATTATCCAGAAGTCACTAGTAAATTCACTTGTACCGGGAACACTCAAAAAATCAATTATAACTCCGATTCTAAAAAAACAAAATACAGACAATACGGATAATTACAGGCCAATATCTAACCTACCATTTCTGTCAAAACTGCTTGAGAAAATCGTTGCCAAGCAATTGGTGGGGTACTTGAACTCGGCCGGTCTATTTGCCAAAAATCAATCTGCTTATCGACAGTTTCATTCAACGGAAACTGTCCTTTTGCGGGTAATTTCAGATTTGATCATCGGGATGGAAGCAGGTAAGTTGGGTTTGGTATCTGTTCTTGATATGAGTGCGGCATTTGACACTGTAGATCATAGTATTTTATTAAATGTGCTTGAAACCGAATTTGGCGTTCGAGGTGATGTACTCCAATGGATGTCATCGTACCTGTCTGGACGAGTAGCTTCAGTAACTTTCAATAAATATACATCACCTGAAACTCCCATCGAATTTGGAGTTCCCCAGGGTTCTGTACTGGGTCCCATTCTCTTCATTCTATATCCTAATTGTCTTGAACGACTCATTCACTCAGCTGGCTTTGAATCACAAGGCTACGCGGATGATCGTTTGATTTTCAAGTTTTGCTCCCCGGATGAAAAAGACGTCCTTAAAAACGAGGTGGTTAGTTTCATTGACACGGTTTCAAGTTGGATGTCTGTTAATAAACTCAAACTTAATCCGACAAAGACGGAATTTATTTGGATAGCTTCTCCTGGAAGACAAGCCCTCATCGACTCCAGTCCAATCCGTATTCAGAACACAAATATAATCCCTTCTACGGAAATAAAATTTCTAGGTTTCACTTAAGACAATTGTCTTTCTCTTGAATCGCAAATTTCAAAAACTGTAAGTGCTGGCTTTTTCCATCTAAGGCAGATAAAATCAATCAGGAAATGCCTTCCCTTTGATGGAGCAAAATCACTCATTAATTCGTTCGTTGTCTCACGTATGGACTATTGTAATAGTGCATATGCTGGCCAACCTAAAAAACAATTCAACAGAATCCAGTCCGTTTTCAATGCTGCGGCGAGAATGATTTTTGGTGAATCTAAGCATTGTCGTATAACCCCGCTTCTAAGGGATCGTCTTCAGTGGCTTCGATGCCCTGAAAGAATAGAGTTCAAGATCTGCTTAATGACCTTCAAAGCATTGCAGGGAATGGCGCCAGCCTATATATCGGAATTATGTGTCTGACAAAACCTAAGCGATAGACAGCTTACTCTGAGGTCAGCAGATCTAGATGTTACCAATCGTTTAATCGAACTTTCTCGGTCAAATCGAGCTGTTTACTATGATCGCTCTTTTCGTGTGTAGCAGTGCGTACTTCTGGGCGGCGCAGTTCTTACCCGATTAGAATAAACATTGGTCAATTTTCTCCGATTGGCAAGACTGTTGCGAGCTCTCTAAGCGGAGCGCACTTCGTCGAGCTCAGTTGCTGGCTGGACTCAAGGGACTACGGTGTGGTTCGTGCGACACTGGAACATGAGGGACTACTTTGCAAGTCACGAAAGGTCTTTTTCACTTTTAACTTTTTTTAATCATGTAACTTATCATTCTAATAGGGATTACTTATTTAACTTCTTGCGTTGTTATTTTATAACTCGCTGGCGCCCGCTCAGACATTCCTTACAAGATTTTAAGTGTTTAATTTATTAATGTTACCTGCTCGTTAGTCATAATTTTATCAAGATGGCGTTAAACTCACGTAAATTCTTGACACGCCCGGAGATAAGATGTTGTTAGAGTCTCATGTTTATTTTTATTGATCAAGTATTTTAATAATTTAATAAATTAGCGTCTGTTGATATTTAAATCATTCAATTATTTAACTTCCTTATCAGATCTCATCACTACCTACATACAATGCGTTCAGTGCGTGCGCGTAGATGACTAGATTATTGTATTTGGTAATTACCAATTAATGTCACAATCGTAAGATCCATCATTAATTTATACAATTAATCCTTTCATCACCCATCCATTGGCAAACAATGTTACACGTGTAGCTGGCCCACTCATTTGGAATAAACTTTCCCCAGCCCTTACCAATATACAAAATTTGGCTGAATTTAAACGGGTTTTAAAAACAAAATTATTCAAAAAATCATATTTAATAATTTAAAATCATTTATATTCTCATGAATCTAAGCTTCTTTTTTGAAGTGAAACTTCTTTAGGCGCGTAATGAATTTTCTGGGACGGAGTAAAACCGAGTCAGGATCGACACGAAAATGCGGGTACCCCCACCACCGCTCACCGTTCACTGTCCCTCTCTCACCATATGCGCTTGTTGAGGTGGGGGAGCCGCTCACGAACGTTCTCTCCCGACACGGGACAACAATCGATGCAGTTTTTGCACGATTCATTAAGGATTTAAGTGCTCATGTATATATCTCGCACTTTAGTTACCATAACCCAATTATCACGACATTAGGAAATGATATTCATGAAATTGACAATGAAAATGGCACATGATTGGTAAATTGTCATTGTAATTTCTTTGTAATTTTTAATTGTAATATTGTTATTTATGTAATATTGTATACTTGTGAATAAATTGAAAATTTTTGGAACTATACATTAATCGAACGTCATTCATCTATAAGAAAATATTAGAAAAAGCAAATCCATGCTTCGTCGTTGAATTATTTAAC
Organism: Hesperophylax consimilis; assembly: GCF_061612785.1. Classification (NCBI taxonomy): domain Eukaryota; kingdom Metazoa; phylum Arthropoda; class Insecta; order Trichoptera; family Limnephilidae; genus Hesperophylax; species Hesperophylax consimilis. The sequence continues at coordinate 398,389 of NC_142841.1, read as the reverse complement.
CTCTAATTTTCAAACTAACCTAAGAGAGAAAATAGAGATGATGAAATGAAAATAGAGAGAGAGGAATACTAGAAGTTTCACTTCTGTCTTGCGTAGGCTTGACACACTCACTTTTTTAATATACTATAAAAAGCCAGGTTTTGAAGTTTTCCGGTAATTGTTTGGTTTCGGTTTCCTCCTTATTGTACTTTTATGTTTAATGTCCACCTATTATATAATATTTTAATGTTTTCCTGTTTTATATAATATTTTAATTTTAAAGTTCTTATTTTTCGTGCACTGTCACTGTCTTTTATTGTTGTCCTCTACTAAAATAGCACTGTTATTGTTAAATTTTATTCTCTGCTTTTGTGTAAACCGTTTATTCTTTATTTCATATTATGTAATTAATTTTTTTTTAAAGGAACACAATAGGAAATTTTATTTTAAGTTTATTATAGTTAAGCGCACTTGAAGTGAAACAACACAAAACTGCGCTATATAAATGTTATGTTATTATTATTATTATTATTACTACAGTGTACATGAGAATTTCTTTGAGCGAGTCCAACTTAAATTTTTACGTTATTTTAATTTTAAATTGGGAATATTCATCGAAAACATTAATTACCCCTCTCTGTTACAATTATTGGGACTCGATACATTAAAAGAAAGAAGAATTTGTTTTGACCTATTTTATTCATTTAAAATCGTTACCAACCTGTTGAACTCCCATGAACTTCTTTCGTTAATATGTTTCCATGAACCTAGTCGATCAGTTCGTTTCAAATTACCCTATCATTGCAACAATACAGGATCTAACGCTGAACTCAATTCCATAATGAATCGCCTACATGTACTTGGAAATAAATATGTTTTGGATGAACCTATAAACATTGCTAGTTTAACCTCATACAAACACTACTTAATTAAAACTGTCTGTCAGCGCTTCTCAGATTGACTATAATCAAATACAGTTTTAAATATTAATTTCTTTCTTTCTCAGATTGACTATAATCAAATACAGTTTTAAATATTAATTTCTTTACACTCATTACATAATATCCGGGATTTATAATATGTTGTATTGTATTTATAATAACCTACTCACTGTACTTTTTTAATGTTGATACTAATATTTCTATTGTTCTCTTTTATGTATTTTATACAAATATTTTTTTTATCTTTGTATATTCTGTATTCATATGTAAAACAATTTTTATTCTTTTATAAAAACCGCTATGATCGGCGTTAGTAAATAATGTTCCGGGAAGGTGAAAAGTATGTGGGTTGGGTAGGAATCTAAGGGTCAGTGTGTCCAAGGGTGACGGACATATGAATATATCCCTCCCACTGCGGTACAAGGCGATGCGTCGTGACCAATTGGAGAGGTTGTTGTGAATTGAGGTTCCCACGATGTGCGCCGGTGTTGTGAATTTAGGGTTTACATAGGCTTCGGCGATCAGCTCAGGGTAGAGATTATAGAAACCAAATCATTCGAGAAGGGTCGGCCAACTGGCCTTTATGCGGGGAACGATTTCCAGCAATTCAGACTACATTTTATAGCTTCAGTTTTGTCTATGGACAAGATCACAGCTCCTCTATATTGCTCCGCAATAAATTTTTATTTTTAATCCTAAATTATCCTTCAATAATCTTAAAACCGTGCGAAAATACTCCGAACCATCGGATTGACGTTCACAAACGTTATCTCGGTGTGATCTCACTTATTTTTAGAGAAAAGACTCTTTTTAGTGTTAAGTAATCCGTTTTGGCAAATTTCTTAAATAGTGAAAATTTCTCAAAAACCGTGTTTTCCATAAGTGAAATAACACTCTCAGGGGTGATACCCACCCCCCTCTCTAGTTTTATACCAATATACAACCCCTTGTGCACCTATTCAGGTAAAAAAATCAGTAAAAAGTGCTAACTGTCAAATAGTAGAGTCCATAGACAATTTAGAGATTTTGGCAAATTTATGCAAAATACAAGCAATTTGTGCAGTTGAAAATTGTCTTTGGCACAACTCCATAGAGAAAATAGATAGACAGGTAATTCTTTTAACAATCGTGAGGGACCATAGATTCCTCACATTATAAACCATTAACTCGTTAAAAATAATCAGGGTTATTAAAATAATTGACTTTTAAGTGCAAATTTTGAAAACAATTTTTCGAAAAAATGGACTCCGATTCTGATGACGACTCCCACTCAGAGGGGATATGGTCTCAGGCTGAGATCATAAGCCGCCTCAGTTCACAGCTAGAGCGCCAACGCAAGGAGATAGAAGAGCTTTCGGTCAAAACTATACCTGGCTACAAATCACCCCATAGGAGCACACAGATTGAGCGCCAGAATATAGCAGACCACTCGCACGTACAGACTGCTCCCGCAGTAAACCCTATGAGTGTTGATAATGTAACTTACCAACAAAGCCACTCGGATGTGCTGACTGCACCAAGGAAGCAAAGCCAATTCGATGTACAGACTGCTCCAAGTAATCAAAACCTTTCGGATGTGCTGACTGCGACTACCTCAGGCCAGTCCCGTGTTGGGAGTGTGCCCACCCATAAGTCCCCCAATCAAACCAACAGAAAGCGTCCCAGAGGAGAAGAGTTTAGAGAAGAATTTCCTATCGTTGATCAAACTTTAGAACCAACGTCAGCTGACCTCAGCGCCGACAACCTAATCCCTGTTACCTCCCAGCTAGAGGCTATTATGAAAATAATCTCGGAAGGGAAACACAAACTGAACAAAGAAGACCGAACAATCATTATCGGTTCTATCGAGGAAATTAAAAAGCAACTGTTTAACATACTGCTGTCTCACACTCGTGCGGTTTCCAGGGCCCAGGCCTTCGAGCAGGTGATAAACAATAATAAGGAAATGACCGATAAACTCGATCAACTATTGGCTAAAACAGCTGCTTCAAACTTCCCCCCCACCTCCTCCGCCTTCCCTCCGCCGCCCCCTAAGAGAACCTATGCCGGTGCTGCCTCTGGTGCCCCAGCGTCTAAAACCCTCACGGTGGACGGATACGAAAGACCGGTTCCCCCCAGACAACCGACTGTACTCTTCTACCCGATTGTTCCGGAGGGGAAGACTTCTGAGGAACTGGAGAAAAACCTAACATCAATTCTTGATCCTAGGAAGGACGGGTTTCAAGTGGTCCGCACCAGGAAAATCAAGGGCGCTGGCATCGCTGTCCAAACCACTTCGCCAGGAGGAATACAAAACATTAAGAAAGTGGAGGGGAAACTATCTGCCAAAGGCATAAAAATTGTGGCTCCCCAAGGTCGCCTGCCTAAGATTGTAATATACGATGTACCCAGAGGTGAACCGCTCACAGATGGATCCCTTTTTAAGGAAATTTTCCTCAATAATATCGAAGGAAAATCAAGTGTTTCTCTGGACGACCATACGCGCACCATGCGTAGGGTATCTCTTTTTGGGAAAAAAGATTCCAGCACTATGAACATGATAGTGACATGTCACCCGGAGGTTCGCAAAATTTTAATTGACAACGGATACTGCTTTCTTGGATGGAACGCCTGTAGAGTTCGGGATTTCCTGGGAGCAACGCGCTGCTTTAAGTGCCACCTGTATGGACACATAAGCAAGGCCTGCTCACAGGAAAAAATCACATGCCGTCACTGTGCGCTTATAGGTCACGATATTGAGGATTGCCCCAAGAAGACAGTGCCCGGCATCTGTGCTACCTGCACTAAATTTAAAAAACCTGCGAACCATAACACGGGTGATAGGACGTGCCCGGCCCAAAAGGCTGCCATAGAATCGCAAGTCCGCATGACCGATTATGGCCTTTAACTCTCTTCTCTCCATAGGTCAGATTAACCTGCAGAGGTCCCGGGCTGCCACACTGGAGGCGCTGCAGACCATGTCTGACCTACACATAGACATCCTGCTTATTCAGGAGCAGTACACCTGGCGAGGGAAAACTCCTGTAAGTCATCCGGGTCTGGTCCTCGAGACAGGCAGCTCCCCGGGGGCGGGTGTCCTGGTTAACTCCACATTGATCAGCCCCCTCCTCCTGGTGGGTCTGTCCAACGAGTATCAGACCTGTGTATCTATTAGATTTGGAAAAACTGAGATCTTCCTGATCTCAGTCTATTTTAAGTATGGGAACCCGGTTGGACCGCATATCTTGAGCCTGACGCGCGCCCTAAACGCGCTTAAAGGACGTAACATAGTTATTGGAGGAGACTTTAACGCTCGCTCCCCGATTTGGTTCGATCAAGATGTAAGATTTAGGACGGAACGTTCAGACGCCGTAGAAGATTTTATTGCGGCGCAAGGTCTTATTGTATTAAATGAGCCTAACTCATTATACACTTTTTCGAATACCAGCGGGGAGAGCAACATAGATCTAACTCTCTGCTCTGGATCTGTTGCGGCCAAGATATCGCATTGGAAGGTACATGAATGCGCAATAGCCTCCGATCATAGGCTCATTACCTTTACTGTGGGTGTCAAAAAGACCGGGACTCCAAGATCCTCTTGGAGTTTCAAAACCACTATGGCGAATTGGGATAGCTTTGGGGCGGCGCTACGCGACACTTTAAGGGGTTTCCATGACGTAGCAGCAAGAGATCCGGACAATTTGGGGAATTTTTTCAATGCAGCGGTAGTGTCGGCTGCAGAGTCCTCCTTGGGAAGAGTAAACCCAAGGAGGACCATAAAGACTCCTTGGTGGTCGCCTGAGCTGACTTTGCTGAAAGGGGCCTACAAGAAGGCCTACAGGGCGATGGGTGCTACCAGGCGCGGCGGCTTTACGGAAGAGGAGATCGCTGCCCGCAAGGGATGCCTCAGCGCCGCGCGTAGAACCTTCAAGTTGGCCGTTCTCTCGGCAAAACGAGCTAACTGGCATAATTGGGTTAAAGAAATAGGTAACGCCAACCCGTGGGAAATCCACAGCGCCTTTGAGAAATCCGGAAAAGGCTCTGAACGGTATCTTTCAAGCGTAATCAATCATTTAGAGGGAAGGGACGTTGAGACAGTGGATGTGGCGTCCACTCTCAATACACTTCTGGGAAAGTTAGTCCCCGTAGACTCAGTAGTTGGGGAAAGCGACCACCACAAACAGATCAGAAATCTGTCAAGGATTCCGCCGAGTACCCTCTCCCAGGAGGACAAGTTGCGCCTTACTAGAGAAGAAATGGATATCATAATAAAGGGTTTAGGTCCCAAGAAGGCACCTGGGCATGATAGAATCAATGGAATAATCGTGAAGAATGTATGGCTCTATGCCCGGGAGGAGTTCTTCCAGGTCATGGAGACGTGCTTGCGAAGAGGAGTCTTCCCTTCGGAATGGAAGAGGGGCGTGCTTAAGATTATACCAAAGGGGTCCGACAAACCACGCTCGGACGTTAAAGCCTACCGCCCGATCACCTTGCTGCCTATAATGGGTAAGGTCCTCGAAAAACTGATCAGAGAACGCCTGCGTCGGACTCTCTCCACCCCCAGCCCGAGCCAGTTCGGTTTTGTCCCCGGTAAATCTACAGAGCACGCCCTTATGCATGCGCTTGAATGGGTGAAGGTTCGGCCTGAGAGGTATGTGGTGGGAATCTTTTTAGATATCACAGGTGCCTTCGATCATGCGTGGTGGCCGATGATACTTACCAAGCTCAAAAGTAGAAACTGCCCCCCGAGGCTCTTTAAAATTTGCTCCGATTTCTTCAACGACAGAACCATTATACTCACTTTCGGTGACTTTGTCATCGAACGTGAGGTGGACATGGGTTGCCCACAGGGGTCGGTTTTGGCCCCCGAATTTTGGAATATTGAGTTTGATGATTCCTCCAGGCTGCCCTTGCCTGCTGGATGTATCTCGGTTGACTACGCTGATGATAAATTGTTCTTGGTTGCGGGGAACAGCAGGAGAGAACTGGAAAGAAAGGCAGGGGAAGGTTTGAACATGATCCTCCAATGGGGGAAGAGAAATAGACTGAACTTCGCTCCCCAAAAGACCATGGGTCTCCTGATGAAAGGATTTCTGAGTAGAGAGAGAAATCCGACCATCAAAATGGGAGATACCAGAATCAAGTTTGTCGAGACAGTAAAATATCTTGGAGTCACTTTAGATCGATCGTCCTCTTTCTTAGCCCATGTTAAGAAAGTCTCCACCGAGGCCCAGGCCCTTTTTCTGAAGCTGAGGAGAATCTCCACCACGGAATGGGGATTAAGGACACCAGCGATCCGTCTCCTATACAGGGGGGTATTCGTGGCGCAAGTCACCTATGCCGCCTGCGTCTGGGAACATCGTCTGGATAATGCCCTTATACTCTCGGCTCTCAAGAGGGGACAGCGAACTCCCTTGTTGGCACTTTCTGGTGCCTATAGAACAGTTTCTTCGGACGCACTTCCAGTGTTGGCAGGTGTCCTGCCAATCGATCTAGAGATTAGGGAGGTGCTCACTAAGAAAAAGCTGACCAGGGGTCTCCCGGCCAACCACCTCGGTATTACGATTACACCAGGCGGTGCCGGGACCCTACCTGGCCGACTTAAACAAATGCGAGAGCTGACACTCAACGAGTGGCAATCTCGGTGGGATAGGTCGAATAAGGGAAGATGGACCTTCTCCTTCTTCCCTTCAGTTAAACTCAGAATGGAAGGGGCGTTCATTAATACGGACCACTATATGGTTCAATTACTGTCGGGCCATGGGGAATTCAGGGGGAGACTTCACAGACTCTCCCTGTCACCCCATCCCAACTGTGCCTGCGGCAGTACGGACCAAACCGCCGAGCACATTTTGTGGCACTGTGAGATTTTGATGGATGCCAGAGATGAATTACTGAAGGGTTTGGATGTTATTACGAGACCGGTTTGGACTACCGATCTCGTTTCGAATAAAGTGAATTTTGAATGCTTGCGGAAATTTACGAAGACATGGGTTGAAAGATGGTCGATTTTGAGAGTCGAGGATTAGCTAATTCAGCACCCAGGTGTATATGCTCCTGAATCTTAGGTACACGCTATTCTTTACTATTTTACCTTTACACACTGATCTTCTTTTGTACAATGTTACCTTTATGCACTAATTATCTCTTCCCTAACCTTATATGTACCAAATTGTTCCTTGCTATCCACCTTTTAGCCTGACCTCACCGATGTACCCAATCTACTGATCCCCGTCAACCCGTGTACTGGCCGTGAAGCAAACTGATCTCCGTTATACTACCTGTCTGACACAGCTATTTTCATAGCTAAGAAACTTATTTCTTATTTGATGCATCTTACAGGAGTCCTCGTCATCAGCTCATCCTCACCGATCACTAATTTTGGCAACATCTGTAATTTGGTCACACATCCATCGTTCGCTTTACTAATCTTGTTTTAAATTGTTTCCCTCCCAAAATCTTCTCCCTTCCTCCATCCATCTCGCTCCAATTAATATTTCTTGTCTTTTTCTAATTGTAGGATTGACATATTAGTTCTTACACCAGTACGTAGAATGAGAGTGTTCTTGCTCCAGATAAGACTGAACTGTTTGTTCTGTTTTGTCCTACTCCCCTTATGGGGGTGGATCTGAACCTCGTCCCCGCGCACTGACTATCGGGCTTCCCCTGAAGAGGCGTTTCTTACTGACCAAACGCGCCACCCCTGAGGACGGTGGGAGGTCAGAAGGATGTCCGATTCGAACTAGGAAACCTTCCGCCCCGCCTCCGACAACCCGACGCTACTTCAACTCCCTAGGGTCTTCGGGTTCCTACCCAACTGTTCCCAGTTACACTTTCGTCAGGGCTCCATCGGGAAATCGGCTTAAGGGCGCGGTACCCGAAACTCGCATCGGACAGCCTGATCACAGTCTCACCCAACTCTGGACTGCCGAGAGGGAAGTTCTTAGCTCCTCTCTCAGATGTACCTTAGTTCATACCATTTTAAATATAATGTTCTGACTTTTCCTTTCAAGTGCATTATGTACACAAAACTGGTTTTGGCGGACCTAGTGTCCTCCTATGTGTTTTATTCTTCATCCCTATATCCACTAATCAAAAGGTAAGCATTTACTAACACTACACTAACCTGTACATAACCAAGCACTTGCATACTGCTTACTAACAACGTATGCGGGGACATTCGAGGTTTAGCTTCGTTCTTTAAATGTAGAGTCGTTCATGAAAAAAAAAAATTAGAGTCCATGCTAGTGCCCTGAAGGGGTAACCATAAGTTACCTATACCGGGGCGGGTAAGTGGTGGGATCCTCGAAAAATTCAGACTACATAATGCGAATATCAATATCTGAGGTCGATACAATAATTAAGGGCTTGGGAGCGAAGAAGGCACCAGGCTTCGACAGGCTTAACGGTATAATGGTGAAAAAAGTATGGGTCTACGCCAAGAATGAACTATTCCAGGTGCTAGAAACGTGTATGAGGAGGGGATTTTCCCCTCTCAATGGAAGAAGGACGTGCTTTGGGTCATCCCTAAGGGTGGAGATTAGCCTAAAACAGACGTCAAAGCGTATGGCCCGATTACTCTGCTGCCAGTATTTAGTAAAATTTAAAAGCCCAGCTACACTACTCACGAAGTTGACCGAATACGATAGTGTGGGCACAAACTTCACTTCGCTTCGGGCAACTTCGCTTCGCTTCGCCCGACTTCCGATTGTTGTCGTTAAATGCGCCCGAGTCAAAGAACTCGAGTCCGAGAGACTGAGTTGGACTGAGTTACTCGCGAAGTTGCACGAGCGTGTGGGCACGCACTTCGAACATCGGCTAACTTCGTCGAGGACTTCGTCGAAGCGTCGAAGCGAGTAGTGTAGCTAAAGCGCTAGAAAAACTAATACGCCAACGTTTGCGTCAAACCCTGTCCCCGGCCTACGAAAAGCAATTCGTTTTTGTCCCTGGGATGTCAACGGAGCACGCCATTACAAATGCGCTTGATTGGGTGAAGGTCTGTAAAAAGAGGTATGTCATCGAGATCTTCTTAGATATCACTGGTGCTTTCGAGCATGCGTGGTGGCCGATGATACTGTCCAAACTAAAAGCGCAAAATTGTCCCAAGAGACTCTTTAACATTCTGGTGGACTATCTATCCAACAGATTTATCATTATCACATATGGCGGAATCACTATTGTTAGGCACGTCTACAAGGGTTGTCCGCAGGGTTCGGTCCTCGCACCGGAACTCTGGAACATCCTTTTCGACGATTCCTCAAGGCTGCCCTTGCCTGAGGGATGTATCTCGGTAGACTATGCTGATGATAAGTTGTACTTGGTCTCAGGGAACAGTAGAAGAGAAGTGGAATCTAAGGCTGAAGAAGGTTTGAAAATGATTTTAGAATGGGGAAAGAATAACAAATTGAACTTCGCTCCCCATAAGACCGTGGGTTTGCTCATGAAGGGTTTCCTCGACAGAGGAAGGAACCCTACTATAAGAATGGGCAACTCAAATATCAAATTTGCAGAAAATACAAAATATCTTGGCGTCACATTAGATCGATCGTCCTCTTTTCTGGCACATGTGAAAAATGTGTCCAATAGGGCCCAGGCTCTTTTTATGAAACTGAGAAGACTCTCAACTGCGGAGTGGGGATTGCGATCTCCGGCACTGCGTATTCTGTACAGAGGGGTTTTTGTTTCTCAAATAACATATGCCGCCTCTGTTTGGGAGCATCGCCTGGATAACGTACTGATCCACGCCGCACTTAAAAAGGGCCAGCGAATCCCTCTACTGGCACTATCAGGAGCCTATCGCACTGCAGCCTCAGATGCTTTGCCAATATTGGCTGGCATTCTGCCAATCGATCTTGAAATAAGGGAAGTGATCACGAAAAATAAGCTTACCAGAGGCAGACCTGCTACTCACCTAGGAGTGGTACTCACTCCTAGTGAGCTGTGTCTCTCCAAGGACTTCTTAGAGAGATGCGAGAAAGAACATTGAGTGAATGGCAAATAAGATGGAATAGGTCGAACACGGGAAGATGGACCTACTCTTTCTTCCCGTCAGTTAAAGCCAGAATGGAAGGGGCGCATATAATACTGGATCACTTCATCACCCAACTCCTGTCCGGACACGGTGAATTCAGGGGGAGACTTTACAGCCTCACCCTGTCCCCTCATCCAAACTGCGCGTGTGGGGATAACGATCAGTCAGCCGAGCACATTCTGTGGCATTGCGAGATAATGACGGATGCCAGAGAGGAAATGCTAAATGGTTTGAATGTTATAACGAGACCGATTTCTAATGTGGATCTCGTATCGAATAGAGAGAATTTCGAATGTCTGAGAAAAAATTTGTAAGGACTTGGGTTGAACGATGGCCTGAATTGAGAGTCGGAGAAGAGCATAAAATCACATTTAAAAGTTATGTACCATGTATACTGCTCCTGTTCTCCTCGGACAACGATATGACCTTATTTACATGAACTTTGTATATATTGTAAATATTTCTACCTGTTTTTATACCGATCTTTACTTGTTAGCTAAGCCATTCCTATGCTCTGACTGCGACTAAGCGGTCGGAACAGGGAAATGGCTTGCTATTTATTTCTTTTGTTTTTATTTCCTTCTTGCCTATCTGTTTACCATTTCGTAGTTTTTAATGTAGATTCTTACAGGTTACAACAATCACGGTCGACGCAGTTATAGATTTTTGAAACTGAACTTCTTACATAATGTTTTGTCCCAGCCCTTCGAGGGCGTGGATCACAGACCGTCGTCACTGCAGAAAAACTGGCTTCTTCTTTATCCTCTGTACATGGTGTATGGATCACGAGTCGCGCCTCCCCCTTACGAGGTGTTCTTGGTTGTCGTGAGGTCTGCAAGAGCTAGACCACTTTCCTTGCGATCCTCTCCTCGATTTCTTTTTTAGGGTCTTCGGCTGCTCACAGCCTATAATATATCAGCTTATCTCTTTCTTTGAGGCAAAATCAGATGGTCACCGCGAGCGTGAGCGGTTGTTGAACCTCACCTGTGGACCAACTGACGTCTGATTGCACCTGTGAAGGACTGCCGACTCGGAGAATCTAATTCCACTTGTACATACTTGTTTTGCATTTATCTGACGTGTAAAAACTAACAATGTCCCATATACACTATTAACACTTATACTAATCTGAGCATCTTGCATAGTGCTAACTAACCTTTCATGCACGGACATTTGAGGTCTAGAATCGTTGTATACCTAGAGTATTTTATCAATATAAAAAAAATAGAGTCCTGTTGTGTACCCTGAAGGAGTAACCATCTGTTACTTATACCGGGGTGGGAAAGTGGTGGGAGCCTCAAAATTCAGACTACACTTCTTTTGTCAAATAAAACTCCAATTGGGATTATAGATGGATGTATTCACATGCACAGATACATTGTAGGACACAAATGAAAGACACAGTTAACATCCTAAATTAATTCCTTGCTGTCGGAATTGGACAATCTCTCTCGTAATTTGTTCTGGCTGGCAAGCTTGTTTATAAAGACATTACAAGAAATAGGGCAGATGATGAAGAAATGATTATATTACAGGCTTACGTGTATTGTTCCGCGTGATGCAGCAGTGAAGACCTTGGCGGCGCTTCTCAGTTATGACAGAGTAATTACTGTGATATACGCGCCATCGCGCGTATACGCGCCATCGCGCGTATATCACAGTAATGATGTAACCGGCACTTTTCTCAAGACCGGATTTAAAAACAATGCACACAAAAAACCGTTTAGAACGACAACGCTCCGAGAGCGTTGTCGTAGTCAACCACACACACGTAGTGTCAAGGCCGAGGTCGGATCTAGAGTCGTGGCCGCCGATGACCGACAAGCGGTAGGCCAAGCATGGGTTGCGCAGTGGCAGGTGCGCAACCGCCAGTGTTGCCAACTGTCTCCGTCGAGTGAAATGCGCAACTACCAGTTGTACGAACTGTCTGCGTCTTAATTTAGGGTTGGCGAGTCTTTTGAATGTTAGGGATTTATTACGTGACATGGTCAAAGGGACTCCCCAAACCAGCCTCTCTCTATCTGAATTCTATTCTCTATCTCTAATTGAAAGGAATAATTCTGTATTGTTTCATAGTGCTTTCACACAAAAGAAGTATTAAATGTCGTAAGTCAAACTTAACATATAAATAAGTTTGAAACACATATTCGCAACGGACTGGCAAAAGATCGCACGAAATACAACAACCAAAGTCTTAATAAATGCGTTTTTCATTTTATCGTAAGGTTTTTGGTTTAACTTAACATCGTATACGTCATATAAAAGAGTACAATTTTAAGGAAGGGGTTATCAAAATGCGATATTTTTAAACATATTTAGGAACAATAACGACTAAAATATATATTATTTGAGTATTATAATAAGAATTATTTAACAATATTCTAATATCCCAATTAAATTTATCTTGAACAAGATAATGATAACATCGCGTATACACATAATATATGTGACTAAATTTGGATATTTGTTCATTTTCTTATTTTGAGTCATAAATATAGGTATAAGAAATAATAAAAGTTTCCGAAATTCCGAAATGGTTTCATTTAATATTGCAAATGAATTTAATTTCTCTACCTCAAATATCGAAGTTACGTTTTTGAGTTTTCCCACTGCAACTCTCCGGTGACGATACGACCCCCACCGAGACGACGAGTTACGTCTGTATCTGGCAGTAATTTGTATCTAAACTGCTTTCTAGTAACAAAGGTGCATACGTAAGTACCTGTCAGCTATGTTATAGCTTTATTTGGGTCCTATAATAATGTTTTGAAAATTGAAACATATAATATAATAATAACTGAAACACCGTGAAGGAAAACCGTTCTCGAGTTCTAAAAGTTATTTATTTACACTCTTTTTTGTGATTAGCAGGGAGCACCAAAAGTACTCGCAGGCCGTACCAAAAAGCCTCGCAAGCCACAGGTTCCCCACCCCTGCTCTACAGGATCATGTTTTAGCATTACCATTTACATTTAATTTTATAATATAGTTTTGTAATTTATTTTGTATTCACCACAGGCATTTATCATTTATGCTATCTATGTTAAATAATTTCAATCATAAAATTATTATCACAAACAACGATGTGAGCTAACTTAAGGTTAGTAAATAAATAAATACTAGATAATAATTAAATACATTATTTTTTTCCTTAACAAAAAATTGTAAAAAAAATGTTCTATATTTTACCAATAGGCATATTCTTATTTTTTGTATAACAGATTTGTACAACACATAATTAATTAATGTAAGCAAATACGCATTTTCTTGCTGGTATATGTCAAATGATTATGTTATTGTTATTACTACTTACTTTTGTACTTATATCTTTACTTTTTTTGTAAACTATATGTAGTAAAAGCTCAATGGGCGTCTAAATAAATAAATAAATAATCATTTTGGCGAAATTCACCTGAATACTGAGAGTTTTTGCTGTAACAAATAAATAAATTCTGTTTTCTAGTAAGATATGGACATTAATCATAACCAAATCAACTTACCCAGTTGAATTCGTATAAATATGATTTTAAGTGGTCCAGTCGCGGTCCAGTCCGGTCTGGAACATAAATAACTCCTTTTTCTAAAAGTAGCAGTTCGTTTGGTTTATTCCGTGGTTCATATCTGACAGTTTTAATTTATCGCTCCCTTTCTATTTTGAAAGTAATCCCAAACCTCTAAGTTGGAACCTGTGACATTCAGAATCCTAGCCATTTGTTTAAGGCCACTAATTTATTGAATCAAAGCGTAAATATATTTCCTCGACGGCGGCTTCTTCCGGTTACATCCTAATAATTTACGAGGGGAAGTTTGGTAAAGAAATATTTTTATTATTCGCGAAATATGAAAACATGTTTCAGCGAGGGCTCTCACGATAAAAACATGCATAAAGCATTGCGTTATCTGTTGTCCTGTAACCATGTATTGCTTAATACATTTTGTAACTTTAACCAAGTTCCCTGATCAGTGGACAATATTTAGTGTTATTCAAAAAATAACAAAGAAGGCGAAAGAATTCTAGGGAAACCTTGATTTTAAACAAGTATGATTTAATATTAAACTTTTTAATTATTTCATCGACTTTTTAACAATACAAGAATTGTATTTTGCAAAAAGAAAGGCACGCTGTGTAGTAAATAAAAAATAAACGTTTTAACAGTTGGGTTTAAATATTATTTCTTAATTTTAGGGCATTTCTGTAAAATTTTAATTCTTACCTTCGAGTACCGATATGGCCGTTTTTAAAAGCGAATTTTTGAAAAAAGTAATACATGTAGGTTGATATGTCGGTAATTTTTTAGAATTAGTCAAATTTCAATATCGGTTTGTGTTTACCCGTTTCCCAAAATGACGTGTATTTCAACTGGCAATAGGTGTTTCTAAACAAACCCTTTTGAAATATCCAAATGTGTGATATAAACAATTTCTTTAATTTAAAAGTAACTGTTAACAGTTCGTGCCTCTGTTTACACCCTACGCGGGTGTTGTGTTTAAATGCGAATTATAGGGAGTAGGAATGTATACCCATTAAAACTTTTCCAAAGCTTCTTTTGCTACTTAAAACAGAAATTATTTACCGAGAAATTTATTTTATTACAATCAAGTGGTTGCGTTATCTGAGTTGTTTTGTATTGTGTTAAATACTCACAATCATTCTGCGGTTCGAGCGTTTGCAAGGATCAATCGCGTAGCCACAAACGAAACGTTACCAAGCATTTCAAATAATGTATTTATAATGTACATTTAGCAACAATATCGAGCGCTATTCTTGATATGACCTTTCCAATTAGAGATGGTCTATTATCATAAAATTCTTCACCACAATCTTTGGCTGGATTTTCAGTTGGGTAATTGTGAATTTGATGCTCATGTATAATGAGACAGTAGTTTTACAGGAAAATATTTTTTTTTAAATCTGGGTTGAAATATTAGGTTTTGAGTTAACGGTGCTAAATTTATGGATAGTAAACACTCCTTGTAAACATTTCAATAAATAAATACCTCAAACTTTATTTAATTTAATTTCTTACTCCACACTAAAACCTGAGAAATTCCGAGGAAACAAATAAACTTGATTAGAATTTCACTGTGTAAAGCTAGCCTTTTTAAAATAATATTATTATTCGTTTCGATCACAATCAATAACAAAACGATAATTTAAAAATTTAAATTATGTTTACAGACGGTATTCGAGTGCAAGTCGAAGAAATCTTAGTATCGCATGGTAACTGCCTTAGAATTATTCTTAATAATAACTTATGTATTTTTGCTATATATAGATCACTTTCATTCCTGAACAAAG
Organism: Hesperophylax consimilis; assembly: GCF_061612785.1. Taxonomy (NCBI): domain Eukaryota; kingdom Metazoa; phylum Arthropoda; class Insecta; order Trichoptera; family Limnephilidae; genus Hesperophylax; species Hesperophylax consimilis. The sequence continues at coordinate 383,160 of NC_142841.1, read as the reverse complement.
ATTCTTTTTTGAATTTACTCCATACTATAATCAGCAGTTCCGATAAATTTTAACGTCAAATCATTAAAGGCGACCTTAATATTAACACCTTATCTTCATTTCACCCACAATTCGACGACTACCTATGCATGCTCACAGAAAACGGATTCATAGCAACAATCAATACACCTACTCGTGAATAGGGCACGAACAAATCCTGTTTGGATAACATCAACGTAAAAAATATTAACTTCACTGACTCTTTTGTTATCCACACTTCAATTTTCGACCACTACACAACAGCCCTCTGCTTTAAAGATAAACCGCCCACAACTGCTAAAATTAAGTACGTCCCTCGAACAAACTACAAGAATTTAATTGAGGACTTGCAATTAGAATACTGGAAAAAAGTATTTGATCAAACTGATACTGACATTGCGATGAATGAATTCATTTGCATCCTTCATACATATATATATCTAAACATATAAGTAACAAACTCATACCGAACAGCCAGTTAAAACTTACGCCCTGGATATCTCCTGGCCTTTTCAAATCGATTCACAAAAGAAACCAACTACACAAAAGGGCGCAAAAGTTTCCAGATAATATTTTAGTTCAAACTCACTATAAGAAATACAGGAACTTATGCAAAACGATTATTAAAAATACTAAAGAAAATTATTATAAAACGTTTGTTTACGAAAATTCTTATTCTCCAAAATGTATGTGGGAAACATTTCGTAATATTATTAAAACAAAAATCAACAGGTCTTCCGAAATTAAATCATTAGATATCCAATCCTAAAAATATGACGAATTTTGCTAATAACTACTTCACATCGGTGGGAACCACACTTGCCAAGAATATCCTCGATAAATGCAATAAAACTGAAAACGATCTTGCCAAGTTGGTCACCTCTAACCTCAACCATAAAATAGACAATATACAAACATCGACGAACGTAGTCTTGGAAATAATTGACGACCTAAAGCCATCTAACGCTTGTGGTCAGACAAAGTTTCGACGAATCTGCTAAAAGTAATTAAGTCATTCATAGCAACTCCAATAGCTTTTATCTCAAATCTAAGTCTCAAATTAGGAATATTCCCTAACCATCTAAAACATTCAATCGTTGTATTACTACACAAAAATGGAGATAAATCTGCAATTCAAAATTACCGGCCGATATCTATGGTCAATTCGGTCTCAAAAATTATGGAGAAAATTGTCAAAAACCGTCTTAGCTTTTACCTTGAAGATAATAACATTTTTTCTGAAAGACAATTTGGCTTCCGACCGGGTTTAGGTACCGAAAATGCCATTGGCAATCTTACTAAAGTCCTTTTTAATAACATCGATCGAGGAATTAAACGCATCGCACTCTTTCTGGATCTGGCTAAAGCTTTCGATACCATCTCGCACAAAATCCTTTTGAAAAAACTTCAGCTAATCGGTATTCAGGGGCAGTAACTTAAATGGTTAGGAAGCTATCTAGAAAATCGAAGCCAAATAGTTAATATTAGTGGCACTCTAAGCGATCCAGCCAATATTGAATTTGATGTTCCACAGGGAAGTACTTTAGGACCGATATTGTTTAATATTTATATCAATGATCTTTGTAACAGTAACCTTGCCGATCATATCATCACTTTTGCTGACGATACGGTCTTAATATTTCAGGTGAAAAACTGGTTCGAAACGCATAGAAAAGCCGAAATTGAGATAAACAATGTTAAACATTGGCTAGATAATAATCTCCTTACTCTTAACACGGAAAAAACAAAATTTATACGTTTTAGTGCAACTCAAGCGGGACAACCTAAGGAAATACTGAATATTACTATTCACATTTGTAATGAACCGAATACTTGTACTTGCATAAACCTAGAATCCGTAGATAGTTTAAAATATTTGGGAATCACCATAGACAAATATCTGAGATGGGAAGAACACATTAACTCAACTGCCTCAAAAGTCAGAAAATTTACCCACCTCTTTATGACCATCAGAAATATTCTCTCTGTAAAAGATATGAAATCAATATACTATTCCATGTGTAATTCTTTACTCGAATATGCATCCCTAGGTTGGGGTGGCTGTGCCAAAACAATATTAGACTCCCTGGTTAAAGCACAGAAATCACTACTAAGAGTCATCCTCAAAAAACCATTCAGGTACCTCAGTGATGCATTATTCACGGAAATTAAAGTTCTCGATGTTAGACAACTGTATATTATAAAAGATTATATTACTTGCACAAAAACAACGTCAGCACTTCCCTTCCATTGACCAGCTTCACGACACCCGTCTTTCAAGGAATAATCCAATAGTCCCAATAAAAACCACGACGTACCTTGGGCAACAGCAATTCTCGTACTTAGGACCTAAATTATTTAATATCGTTCCTAATGCTTGGAAAACGAAAAATACAAATGTTTTGCGCAAATTGGTCAACGACTGGCTTCTTGATTTAGGAGGGTAAAAAGTGAAGATATGTTGATCAAAATATAATCTCATTATAAAAAATATGTATGTACATTATTGTCAAAACACTGATACATAATTTTTTAAAGTCCATACAATACAAAAACACATATTTATCACCTCTGAACACAATTGTCAATTCTGTATTAATCTGTACTTTATTTATCAATGCTATCGTTTATTTTCTAATCATCCAACTATATTATAAACTTATAAACTACCCTTCCCATTTTTTCTACCTTACAACTCCTGTGGTGATATGTCTTTTTATTACTACTATCTAGCTGTTATTTACTTTACCGGTTTTGTTTTATATTAAGTGCTAAATTAAAATATGAACTAAACTTGTCAATTTGACTGGCCTAAAACAGGATCCATTTCTAGTTGGCTAGTCAAAGTTTCCGCATGTTTAATTGTATGATTTTTATGTGAAATAAATTTATTATTATTATTATTAATTAATGCGACCGGTAAAAGACCGGGGCCACAAAACAAACATCGCTTGGCTACAAACCAGACGTAATGTGATAACTTTTAAATTAATTTATAAAAATGTGTTGCGTCTGTTGTAACATGTTTTCTATAGTTTCTTTACAACGATGTATTTGTGATATATTTACGAAAGCAGTTTTTTCAATTTGTTCCAAAAGTAATTACTCCATACTACAATAATATGTTTTTCATATTTCGACAATAAAATTCACTTGATCATCATGCGATTAACGAGGTGCATAAGAGCATAAGACGTAAAAAAAAATTTTTTTGTTATAATTTTTTATTATAAGACCAAATACGTGCATGGTTTCGACGAGGTATAACTTCTAAGAGCAGAAAATATTTACAGGCTAAAGATATTTAACCATTTCACCCACGCTAAGCTCGTGTTGAGAAAAGCGTCAGTGGGGATTCGCTCGAGACTCGAGGAAAGCGAAACATTTAGGTATAAGAGCTGCGGTCGATTCCACACGGGCGTGATGATGCTTTGTAGGCGTTGTGGACAAAACAATTTATGCGTCAACAACTTTCACAACATGGATCACAAAAATTACTACAAAATTACATACAGTTCATGTCCAAATTGTATTCTTTCATGTTGTATTTTATGAAAATAAATAAACCAACGATTTTTTTTATTTTTTTTTTTATTGATTCACGATTAAGAGAGTACATGTGTTTTTTGTGATATTTCACCCTCCATTCTAGGGATGACCCTGTGTTATGGCGGGTGAATTTTACAGTTTGCGGATATAGAATCTATACATTACTATAATATAAAAAAGAAAATTAAAAAAAAGAAGAAGAGAATTATAAGAAGATAGAGAAGTTAGAGAATTATAAGAATATAGAGAAGTTAGAGAATTGTAAGAAGATGAAAAATTATTAGTATATAGATTACACGAATTAATTATGTACATACCACTAAGTTAGGAAATAAGGATATAGTATGTTTTGTCTGAAAGGTGATTAAATTGATAGAGTGTAGAATGAATGGGTATTGTAGTTGTAATGTATTCCGTGTGTAAGGATCCATTTAGTGATTTGTTTTTTAAAGGAATGGGATTGACTCACGGTTTTTAGGTTTTAGGAATAAGGTTAAAGATTTTAGGAGCTAGGAAGAAAAATTGTCTTTGAGCTGACGTGGTATGTAGTGAAAGTACTTTGTAGTGACCGTTGGTTATTGTTCTGGTAGTGTAGTTGTGCCGAAAGAGAGTTTTGTTTTTATATTTGAACAGGAAATGTATTAGCGAAAATTTTTGGTGGAGTTGTCGTATGTTGAAGACCTTACACTTTATGAGGAGTCGAGTGGAGTAGTATCTTGTCAGTCGCTTGTTAATGACACGTATAACCATTTTTTGGGCTTTTAGTACAGGTTCGATGGTAGATTGTGCACAGCCAACCCAGATTAATATGCCGTAAGCTAGTAGGGATTGGCAGAGAGCTTAGTATACAGTTTTAAGAATTGAGGTAGTAAGGATATTTCTTAGATTTCGAAAAGCATAAGAGAGCTTGCGGATGCGTGGGGTAAGACTGGCCAAGTGCTGATCCCAGCCAAGATGTTGATCAACGATGACCCCCAGATATTTTATGTGGGAGACTTGTTCCCGAATTGGGCAATTACAGGAAGAGCAAGTTCTCAGATAGGAGTGAATTATTATCTGCTGGTTGTTGGTAGGTTGGGTTGCAGCTGACAGACTGAAGGTTAAGAATTTTGTTTTTCCAGCATTAAGCATTAAGGAGTGTGGCAGGAGTGCGGTAGGAGTACGGTTCCCAAAACATCATCTCCTTCCTTTCATTAAAAAATGAACCTCCACACAGCATCCTAAAAGAATACATACATAAATACACATAGAAATAATTATCCCCCGGGCCTTATGGTTAGGATTAATGTAAAAAAAATTTTGGAGAGGAACAGATGAAATACCAGTTGTCAAGTTAAAACGACTTCGCTACCCTCAGTCAACCACATTTTGGAGAGTTGTTGCGTAAGTGAAAACTCTTAAAAAACCTACGAGTTGTAAGTTCAATTGTTTAGTTGACATTTATTATTTCAATGTACGATTTTGGGTCCAACCCTTTATATTATATTTGTATCAATAATGAAAAAATTATTTAAATATGTAAGACACTTTGTATATGCTGACGACACTGCTCTTGTCATATCTGATGAACAATTATCCATTGCGATTAAATATATGCAACATGACTTTACGTCCCTGATAAAATGGTCACATGACGCAGGTCTAATCATTAATACCAAGAAAACTAAATTGATGCACATACGGTCTCCACATGCTTCATTTCAGATCATGCCTAAAATAATTTCACATAACTTTATATGTATTCATCAAAACATTTTACAGCCATGTATGTGTGAAAGTATTGAACTGGTAAATGAATACGTTTATTTGGGGGTGACTGTTGATTGTCATTTCAAATGGGATGCACAAATAAACAAAACTTGCAAGCGGCTGAGAGCGATAGTGGGTAGGATATACAAACTAAAATGTTTCGTTCCGGTGAATATTTTAAAAATTATTTACCTATCACTCGCAGAATCAACTTTACGGTATGGTTTAACTACTTGGGGTCACTCTTGTAAAACTAATTTAAACCACCTGCAATCAGTACAAAATTCTATGGTGAAGTTATTAGCTCAAAAACATATTTTTTCACAGAGACGAAACATTTCATTGTTGTATCGAAATTTAACAATATTACCGGTGCAGGCCTTATTATGGTACAAAATATTGATCCAACATATATCTGAGTCTGATTATAAAAGGAAAGTGCAACATGAATATAATACAAGGTTTACAAAGAATGACGGAATGCTTGTTCCAAAATATAATAATAAATACGGACGGCGAACCCTAGAATTTAACGTGCCAAAAATGCTTAACATGTTACCCATTAATATAAAAAATTGCGATTCCACAAATAGATTGAGATATATGCTGAAACAATGGTTACTAAATAGAGATAGTTTATATTAATTTAGTTGTGTTAATTGTATGGTTATAGTAATAATATTATGTGTGTATGTATGTAATTGATCATTAACATCCTGTTGACAAACTGCTTTATTGAAGTTTAACGGGATTGTAACTTGAAAACCAATAAAAAAAAAAAAAAAAAAAAATGTTTGCAATTTTTTTTTAGTTAATTGGCCAGTTATTTAAAATTTTAATGATAACAAGTCGGCAATCAAAATACTCTTCGATGTTAACATTGTTAACAAATTACTTTAATTTTTATCAGGAAACATTTTTACCCTTGGCATATTGACCGTTAAATTTCTTTAAAATCATTAAATTTCTCTCAAAAGAATTTGTGTGAATTTCCGCTTCTCAATAAAATCCAAATAAAAGTACTATTTCTGTGCATTTTCAAAAACCAAAAACTGTGATGAAAAACGCTTTCAAATTTTATTACTAGAAATAAATGTATTTTTTAAATATTTAAATTTTGTAATGAAACACAATATTATTTTTAAATGGATCACTTTATGTTTTTTTGTCTAAATACTGAACTAAAAATACGAATAACGAAAGAAAGAAACATTTCATCAAATATATTATTAACATTACCACCACCTCACTTTTTGTCGTTTCATATAAAAATAATTCACAAGTTTCACATTTTTTCTCGAATTGCGGTCGGAACCTTTGGATCCATAGAGTTGTAAATTTTAAGTACGTTGTGGTTAACTTCTATATTTGAATATATAAATACGTTGTGGTTAACTTCTATATTTGAATATATAAGTACGTTGTGGTTAACTTATATATTTGAATATATAAGTACGTTGTGGTTAACTTCTATATTTGAATATAAAGCTTGATATTTATAACTATGGCGGTAAGGGAGACACAACGATTTCTGTGAGACCATATGAGCTATAGTAATAGTAGTTTGTTCACAAAACCGAACAAATTAGCCCCAGGAGTTAAGTACGGAAATAGTTTGGTCCACATAATAAAATGTTCAAAACTATTGGCCAGTATAATATTAGCCCGTTTCAGCCAAATTATGTGTTTTATTATCTTTAGTTACCGCCAGTATAAGAATAATTGAGTTATGTATATAAACATATCACAAGAAGCCACATAAGAAATGACCTTATGATCCCAATGAGCAATACGGAAAAGTATCAAAAGACACGCACGTCACACATACTTGGGACCTAAACTGTACAACAAAATCCCCCCTGAATTAAAAATAAAAACTTGTAATATTTCCTTCACAGGCCCAATAATAACTAAATGGTTGATTGGACTGGGTAGAGGAGAATCTGAAAAAAATGTTACAACTCGTCACATAATAAATAGACATAGACTAATCACACACTATATATATCTTCCATTAGTCTAATTATTGCTCATACACAATTGAAACATACACAACAGCTCGAGTTCGACTCTATCATAAGATTGTAACGATTAAACATCAGAAATTAAAACATAAATGAGATATATTATAGACACAAATCACACACTTACTTTCACATATTTTTGGTTCCTTGGAACGGGCAATTTGCCTAGTTAGGAACCAATAATTTCGACCTGATAAGGTACAATAATCCATAATCCATAATAAATATTTTAATTATATCTTGTATCATATTGTACTGTGTGTAAATCTAAAGGAATAAATAAAATATATAAAAAATAAATGTATTCACGGCCGATTCTATTAATAAGTAGTTACCCTATACACCTTCTTTGGAAGTAATTAATAATTAAAAACTAAATATAAATTTAGCTCAGCTTGAGAGCAAGACCGCAGCGCAAATATCTAATATCGGTGTATTGTTGACTAACAAAATTAATTTCCTTCGAAGCAAACTTTTACAATACTTCAGGTGGAAGCTAATATTTACCAGGCAACTGTAATAATATTAGCTATCGGTGTGCCGCAAGGATTCCGGGAGGGCCACATTGCCCGGGCTGGGATGCCTGAATAATATGGAATATTTCACGTGGAACTTTTTACGGGCATATATGTATATAATCTAATATAAAAAATTCTCCTAAGGTATTGAGGGATAAGTTTTTGCATCGTATGGGTTTAGCGAATGCGTGTATTTTCAGCTGGCTTGTGTTTTTGATAAAAAAATAGCAGTAGTAACACGTGACACGGAGGCCAAGCACCCCGCCAGCAGGCGTGACACCGAATAGCTTCTATTATTCCGTACAAAGATTTGGTTATACAGTTCTGTGGATAGGATGTAACTTTTCAACTGGAACGATGAACATCGGAATTTGATATTTTTCACCCTTGATAAATCTTGAATTAAATCGGTGGCTTTGTAACGTTTACTTTGAAACGAGCTAATTTAAAAAATTTCTCATACATGTTAAGATGTTGACAAAAGCGAGTAGGTCGGTAAAATGTTAAGATGTATATTTGGTAGATGTTATACGCCACCCCGGGTAAATTATGTATTTAATTGTTTTAGTACTTTTATATGCCATCCCCGATAAGTAAATTATGTATTTAATTGATTTCGAACTTTTAATAATTATTGTGAAGAAGTAGATTTTGTAAAATTTTTAATTATGAATGCAATAGCCAGGTAGAATAGAGTAATAAGTTCATTTAGGTTCATCGAACTATGATAAAAGGACAAAAAATATATTGTATATTTTCTACTATTTTGTACATATATATTTTATTTATTTGATACAATAATATTTATAATGAATTTTCAAACATTTAATGACAATAAACACCGATTTGACAATTTCATAAAATTCAAAAAAAAAAGATAAATTGAAATAAAATTCAATGAAACTGATATACAACGATAAAGGCGGTATGAAAAAAAACCGTAATTATTATGAGGTTCAGTTGTCTATAATGAAGTATATATAGTAATAGTATTGTGTTACACGTATATATCTTTATTTATTATAAATTAGGTTATAAATTTTTGCTTATTGCCTTTTTTGTTCTTTAATCAATTTTTTAACTTGTCTGAAATGTTATTTTTTTCCTTGATTTTTTTTTTGTATCTAGCATAAAATAAAGTGCATTTCTTTTTGTGAGCCGACAGTTGGCCCAAAGACAGTTGATTCCCCAGACAGTTGATCCCTCTGCCAGTTGATCTCTCGGACAGTTGATCCCCTAAAGGATTGTTTCTTCTGTATGTCTTCATCGGTAAATTAAGTATGTAGAGTGGATTTACGGCTGTATAAATAAAGTTGATATGCTTATACGTGCAGTCTTTATTGGAAACCCTCTATACAAATGCTACTCTATACTAACAATAATGCCGTGTCCTGAAGGAGTACGCAGTGAGGAAATGTGGCCACATAACAAAATACGACTAACTGATATATGCAGTCCGTTTAGGGAAAAAACTATATCTATTTACGTAGCTGGCCCACTCATTTGGAATAAACTTCCCCCAGACCTTACCAATATACAAAATTTGGATGAATTTAAACGGGTTTTAAAAACAAAATTACTCAAATAATCATATTTAATAATATAAAAATCATTTTTATTGAAGTGAAACTTCTTTAGGCGCGTAATGGATTTTCGTGGACGGAGTAAAACCGAGTCAGGATCGACACGAAAATGCGGGTACCCCCACCACCGCTCACCGTTCACCGTTCACTGTTTTCAGTAAAAGCAACAAATCATTAGCATGCGCATAAAAGTTTTTATGTGTTTTATTTAAGTACTTTTTTACTCGGTAGTATAATTTTGTTTGGCGCATGCCTTAGCTGTGGTACAGACGTGGACAGGGCTTTCCTGTACCGTCCGTCCGCCGTTCAGTCTGGTTTAGTCGTCCGTCGAGAGCGCTCGCGTCGCGCGCTTTGCCGTTCCATTCGTATTCCAGTATATAAATATTGTTTACTGTCGAGGAAGTTGTTATAAACTTTAAAAAATATGTTTAAAATGCCGTGTAAATATACGTGTTGTGCGTTCAGCTTGCTGCTGCTGGTTTTAGTGAGTAGTGCTGCCTCCAAAAATGTGGATAATTCCGATAGAACCTTCGAGGAAAGCAATTGCAGTAAGGTGAGACAGTTCCTCGAGACCAGGAACATCTCGGCTGTACCGGCTCGAGGCGCAAATGACAAAGGTAAGAAACCGACAAACCAACAGAACCCACATTCATAAATTGTGGTTCATACGGTTTGGTACAGAATTTCAGTGTTAAAAATGAGTAGTGACGAGATATTTAATTGTAATATTGTTATTTATGTAATATTGTATACTTGTGAATAAATTGAAAATTTTTGGAACTATACATTAATCGAACGTCATTCATCTATAAGAAAATATTAAAAAAAGCAAATCCATGCTTCGTCGTTGAATTATTTAACCTCTAATTTTCAAACTAACCTAAGAGAGAAAATAGAGATGATGAAATGAAAATAGAGAGAGAGGAATACTAGAAGTTTCACTTCTGTCTTGCGTAGGCTTGACACACCCACTTTTTTTTTTTCATGAATCTAAGCTTTTTTTCAGTGTACTATAATAAGCCAGGTTTTGAAGTTTCCGGAAATTGTTTGCTTTCGGTTTCTTCCTCATTGTACTTTTATGTTTAATTTCCACCTATTATATAATATTTTAATGCTTTCCTGTTTTATATAATATTTTAATTTTAAAGTTCTTATTTTTCGTGCACTGTTATTGTCTTTTATTGTTGTCCTCTACTAAAATAGCACTGTTATTGTTAAATTTTATTCTCTGCTTTTGTGTAAACCGTTTATTCTTTATTTCAAATAATGTTATTAATTTTTTTTAAAGGAACACAATAGGAAATTTTATTTTAAAGTTTATTATAGTTAAGCGCACTTGAAATGAAACAACACAAAACTGCGCTATATAAATACTATGTTATTATTATTTATTATTATTACGTATATTATAACGTAACTAAGTGTCCTCAAAATATGTATGACCAAAGTCGATATACCTATACCTGTAGTCTTGTCTGGAAATCCACTAAATATAATGATAAATCAATTATATAAAACGTTTTCAGATAAAAGTACATCGACTTTTGTTATAAAGCCCATAACTCATATGCGTACTTACTTTACCGATCAAGTCTGAGTAATCAACTGGCAGAGGGATTAACTATCCGAGGGATCAACTGTCCAGGTGGTCAACTGTCGGTGGACCAACTGTCGGGGGATCAACTGTCATGGAATCATTTATTTTATTTCACGTTATTCGTCATAAGCTCCGTTTTTTCTCAAATCGTTTTGAAAGTAATAAATAATAGTCATAATAAATAATTTTGAATTCAGAGTTTAAACTAATTTCTTCTGAAGTAACGTAAAATAGTTGGTTCCCAATTTCTTGGAAATTAATTAACTAATCAGGAATGATTCATTGCTTGTAAACCTGTATTTCACTTACCGGGTAGACTATATTTCAGAGTAAATTTTTAGAATTCTCGTATTTGTATTTGTAATACTAATATTTATATATTCTATCTAATTGTATTGTTATCTATTTATAACAACCGACCAGGATAAATATTAGATAACATTCGACTGGTCGGAGGCTGAGTTAGCGTTTGGGTCTTACCCAGGCGTAGTCTGTTCAATTCATCGGCTGGCTAAGTCCTCCATCACAACACAAGCATTTTTCGCTTACTGTGGTGGTAGTAGGAGATTTTCAAATATTTTCACGTTATTTATTATACTAACCGGAGAATAGTTGTCTTTAAAAAAATATGTATACATATATATTTTGCGTTGTAATATTTTTTTCATATCACAGAAAATGTTTGAAAAAAAATATTTATTTAGAAATGAAAATAAAAAACTTGGTTTTAAATATAAACTTTTATATTTCGTTCTGTCAGTTTGTGTATATAAAGTCGAGAGTCTTGAGAAGGGGCAGAGCAGCTAGGCCAACGTATACCAGCTCCCTCAAGTAAACTCAAAAAAATCCATTCCAATCCAATCCGATCCATTTTTAGCGCTTTGACATTTACAGTTTTTAGTTACAAAAACCGTGTTTAGCAATAATTGTAATTTACGTATTGTGTTTTATTTTTTAATAACATTACTGGAAAAATAAATATTTTTGCACAGCTTTTTAAAATTATAATGTAAATATCAATTTCTATCTTGAGTCAGACTTTTCTGCCAGTCACTACAGAATGTCTTCCCGTCGGCGGCATTTATTTTTACTCGGAAGATTTGAAATTTGTATTGATATTTCAGGCGACTAATTATTGCTTATAATAATTGAATGTCTTTATGTTCGTTAGTAGTTGACAGAATTGCTCTCTCCTTGAACCAAGGAATAGTCTTACAACTTATTTAATTAATTTCAGGATAAAAATTGTCCACCAATTCTTGAAGGTCATTAACGAAAACGCAAAGGTTTTCATCGTCTAGATTAATTCTCCCATTGTATTGCGAGCAACAACTCCGTTATCATGTGTAGACAATGAATGAAAAAATGCCGTTATCATGTGTAGACAATGAGACTCTCATGTTGATTTTATGTTCCAATTTATTTACTCGTATAAGCCTTCTTCATGAGGTATAGGAGTTGCTGTACTTTTAAATGGAATACTCTATTCACTCTATCGTATCTGTCTTGAGGAGTTAAATTGATGTTGACATTTTTCTTAATTTATGTCCAGTTTGGGTTATATTTCCCAGTTATAAAAATATGAGATTTACCGTCATGTCTGGCGTAAGTCATTGGGTCCTGCGATTTTTCATGTAAATATCGAGGCTCACTCGTAAACGATGAAGGCAGTAAAACCAATTGTTCAATATCGCTACTTTATTCATTCGACCGTCAGCGTCCTGAAGATAAACGTATTTTCCTGCTGTCAAATTATTTTGGTATAAACCACTATCAATTGGCTGTGTGACTCGGCATTGGTGCTTGTGATTCTAGATCTGAGATAAAATAGATTTTCAGAAATTTATGATCATCGGGCTGATGTGGAAGCAAACTCCCTGGTTAATGATAATTTCCCCCCGAATTTAAAATTTAATTCCCGCGCAACGACCTGCGTACTCTTCAAAGATATTTTATGTACATATTATATTATCTTTAGTATTCTTAAAAGAGGACATTTGAAACGTGTTGTTATATCGGCGTATATTGCGCATAAATTGCTTAGATTTAGGATGACCATCCGTCAGAAGAGAGCGTAGTGGTTCGGGTGGAGGAAGAATTTTTTCTAATTTTAATTTTCCCTGTAAGCAACACATATCTTCAGATTCATCCTTCCATTTCAGAGCAGAGATTACCTTTTGAGACTACAGGATCATTCATGTATTCAATTGAAGTATCGTAATTCAAAAAATCCATCATTCATCAAAAAAAAAATTTCAACCCCCATTTTGCAATATCATTTACATAAATTAAAAATAATAAAGGCCCGAGAATCGAGCCCTGTGGTACACCACATGTTATACTTCTATGATCACTTGATTCTTTTCCAATAACAACCGAAGAGCACCTACCCGTAAGATAACTAGATAAAAGTTTTAGATTGTTGCCCACGATGCCCAGATATTTAAGCTTTTCTAACAGAATCTTATGATCAACCGTATCGAACGCTTTTTTGAGGTCTATGAAAATGCCCGCTGCATATTTTCCTTGATCTTAGTGTTTTTTAAGAGTTAGTATAAAATCAAAGGCAGCACATTTCGTGTTGGAGAATTTTCTGTACCCATATTGTTGAGGCATGAGAATATTATTAGTTGTGAGATATTTTGTTAGTCTATTTTTGATTACATGTTCAAATATTTTGGAGAAGAGTATTGATATTGGACGATAATTAGATGGATTTTTTTTGCAGTGTTCTTTGTGAATTGAGACGATTTTTGCTAGCTTTAATTGATCCGGAAACAGTCCACTCGCTAATGATTGATTAATGAGAACTACAAAATGATCCGCTAATTTTTCTTTACAGAATCCGAGTAAGTTAGTTGTCATACTATCGACCCCTGGAGATGCATTAGTTTTTTGTTTTGATATAATTTTTAAAACTTCTAGTGTGTTTGTATTGGCCATGTAGAGGGACTGTAATGGCTCTGGTTCCATGTTTATTGTATTTACGTCATCTGAATGAGATGGGATGCTCGCAGCTAAATTTTCACTAACCGATGTAAAGAAGTCATTAAACGCTGTACATATCTGCTTCGGGTCATTTATGTCTATGTTATTGATGGTAAGAGTTTCAATTTCATTTGTCAAGTTCTTTGGACTGTTAGTTATGATTGAATTTATTGTTTTTCAGGTTTGTCTTGGATTATGTATGTTTTCTTTAATAATGTCTGTGTAATATTTTGTTTTGGCGAAACGTCTGTAATTAGTTACCGAATTTCTTGATTTATTGTTAAGTGATGTAAGAAGACTGTTTAGCGGATCTTTTTTCCACTGTTTGTAATTAATATTTCTTTCTCTAATAAGAAGATCTTATTTTTTGTCGAACCATGGTGTATTACCTTGCTTAGGGTTTCTTATTCGTAACCTTACGTTGTTTTGATATATTTAAAAAATTGATTAAAATTTTCGGTTATATTAGTAGTGTTGTGAGAAAACGGTTGGGTTTCAAAATACGTTCTCAAAGCTCTCTAATTGATACTGATTTTATTTATTTGTTAAGAATAAAGTTTATGTTTGGTGGTATTCTGTTGTTAGAGTGGTTTTTCAAAGAGTTTTGGTAGTCTAACATCATTATACTGTGATCACTTATCTGGTTATCAATATTGGAGTTCGTTGAAGATATTTTTTATCTATTTGATATAATATGTTCTAAAAGAGAACTCCTGGTTTCCGTAACTCTCGTGGGATGTGTATTATTACATATGAAATAATTATATGAAAATAAAATGTTGATATATTTTTTTGTTGTATCATTTTTTTAAGAACATTAATGTTGAAATCCCCGAAGGTGAGTGTATCTAGGCTACTTTTTGTAATATAGATTCAAGAGATACTAGAAAATCATTTATATTGTTGTTAGGTTTCCTGTATATACCATATATATTTAATGGTTTAAAATGTTTATATTGAATCTTAACTCCTAAAAAAGAGTTTTCATTTGACCACTTTTCAATAACTTCACAGTTAAATGTTTTGTGAGTATATATCGCCAGTCCTCCTCCTTTTCCAGTAGTCTGGGAAGCAAAAGTACCCTGATAGCCATCGATGTTGAACGAAAATCCTTCTCCATCTCCGTGCGCAGTATCCGGTATTCTTTTGAGCGTTTCTTCTATTTCGTCTACTTTGTTTCGAATACTTCTGGCATAATTTGCAACAATAATCACAGTGACAACTGTTTTGTGTTTACTTTTCTCTTGCAAAAAATCATAAAAAAGCTGAATAATTCGTGTGAAAGTTGTGTTTGTATGGATGATAAAAGTGCCAGAGGTTTTTTCTTTTGATAAAACAGTGAAAAAATATCTGTTTCACTGGGTTTTAAACATTTTTAACGACATTTTGCAACTTAACCTAGGATCGTGTTCTTGTTGTGTTCTTTTAAATGTCCAACCCACCAGTGCAACCCTTGCCTGATGAGTGCAGTAATTGGCGGAAAAAACGAATTATGATGTCTTCAACGTCCTCATCACACAAAATAGCCTCGGAACTGAATTCTCCAGTGTCTGAAAACGAGGAATCTGACGGCGAATCTAATTATTCAGACGTATCTGAAAAGGAGACCCATAGTATCCCAGTGTCCTCAGTGCAGATACTAAACGACACACAAGCCAGTCTTAGAGCACTCTAAGATGTCCTTGCGGAAAAGCAGTCTGGAGCGTCAAAGGATCAACAGCTACGGATAAGCGGATACATATCTGAAGTTTTCCGATCGGTATCACAGCTGTTGTTAGAAAGAGAGGCTTTCAAAGCTGATCTGGCAACAGCCAATGCCAACTTAATGGTGGCAAGAGGAGAAATTACCATTGAAAAAGCCGAAAACCAACATAGGCTCCAAAAAATCTTGCAGCTGGAATCGGATCTGGGACCGGTGATGCGCAGAGTAGCTGATGCCACGGAGGCAAGCCTTTCATTTGCGGACACGGTCAAAAATGATCCTCAGAAGACGGCATCACCAATCAACCGCTCAGGACCTAAAGTTGGGACCCCCAAACCAGCTGTATGCATCTTCTCAAAGTTGAACTCTGTAAAAGACAGTGAAGGTACAAAGCAGCTTCTAAAGGACGTGTTGCGACCATCAAATCTTGAGATACGCGTTACGGGTATGAGGAATATCCAAAACAAAGGAGTTGTGATCCATACTGCCACTAAAGAAGATCAAGAAATTTTTTTGTAAATCCCTTGCCTAACTAACTCGGACACTCTGAGCGCCAGATTACCTACAAAACGGCATCCACGAGTGATTTTTTTCAACGTTCTTCGTGATTTAACAGACGAGTGCTTCTTGAAAAGTGCCTTAGCAGGAGTACAGGACAAAGCAGACCTAGAGTCCACAATCAAAAATTGTAAGCTTATTAACATAGCTGGCGTTCAAACAGGAACAACTTGCCACAGAGTATACGAGGTTCCTGCTCGCACACGATATGTTTTGGTGGAGCAAGGGAAGGTCTTTGTGGACTGGAATGTGTGCCGCGTCCGTGATTTTATTGGCCTTACAGTATGCTCCAAGTGCCAATTAATCGGACATTCTTTCAAGTTTTGCAAGGACCAGCAAAGATGTGGACACTGTGCAGGCGAAGGTCACGCCAGGATAAACTGCCCAAAGGCTGCCGCCGAGCCAGTTTGTGCTACCTGTACCAGGTTTGGGAAGCCCGCAGCACATCCGACTGGAGACAAGGACTCATGCCCGGCCTACAAAGCTGCCCTTTCCAAGGACTTTGCCACTATTGATTATGGCCGATAATTATGTTGAAGAAGATGACGAGGTAGAATTCGATAATACTAATGATTTCCAGGATTGGCTAAATGTTCATAGTAACTATAGTATGGAAAATATTAATATTGTTCAGTTGAATATTAGATCGATTTATAAATACTCGAATACTCTGAATGTCTACTTAAATTCTTGTTGGAAACATATTCATGCGTTAACGTTATGTAAAACTGCTATAACATCAGAGCTAGTCTGTCTGTATAATATTCCTGGATTTAAATGTTACATTTATTGCCAAAGTAACAAATCGGGTGGAGGTATATTGTTGTACGTTCGAGATGAACACACATTTTAACAGAAGTCAATAGAAACAAATCATTTTGAATGTATGCTTGGCTCTATGACACTTCCAAACAAGAATATTTTAAACATCATAGCAATATACCGCCCCCCCAATTTCAACAAACTTCAATTTCTCAATGAAATATCTTCCATTCTGTCTAATATAAGACCCAGAGAAAATATTGTACTTATAGGACATGTTAACCTAGATCTTTTAAATTATCAAAACCCACTTATTATGTCCTATGAAAATATAATGTCTGTTGCGGCGTGAATGGACTGTAATTGAGGTATTTTGTGAATTTGTTTGATTTGACTTACCAATATCTCCAAGCTGTCGGCACCTTCCACTTTGCTCCGCAGTAATCACCGGTAGGGTAATTGTTAGTATTGGAAGAGAGGTCAGGAAAGGGAATAGTGATATTGGATTTGCGAAATGGTCAATGCGTTAAAGATTGCTATTTTTATGCACTTTTTCAAAGTGATCTTTTGCGGTATAACATTTGCTGTTTACAGCGCGGCGCGGTGGTTTTAATACCCCAAGATAGGTTATGCGGAAGCAGTAGGTTGGTTGAACTTTGCGGGCGGCGCGGTAATTTTAACACAACTGACTGATGTAGGTAAAAGGCGTGGGACGCGGGCGGGAGACAACCGAACCAAAATACTATATAACAATTATAACTGGCCCGAGCATGCCCCCCGCCTTGATCAATGTTCAAAGTCACTAATACAATAAAAGAAACACGTTATGAAAGGATTCAATAAACAATACAGAACCTGCGGTAGAAATAAATTCTAAATTAACTAAATCAAAGATAATAATATAAAACTTGTGGTAGATCTAAATTAACTAACTAAATCTAAGATAACGTTAAAGTTATTGTGTAGGCAGGGGACAGAGTTTAACGACTGCCCTGTGATATTTTTTGGAGTTAGTCTTAACGTCCGCAACGCGGATCACCCCATCTACGCTGGGGTGGACGTTTACCACTACGCCAATAGGCCATTGTAGTGGTGCGATATTGTCACTCTTAATTATTACCACGGTGCCTTTCGTTATTGGATTCGAATTTGTATTCCATTTCTGACGTGATTGCAGCGTGTTCAGATACTCCATTTGCCATCGATTCCAGAAAATCTGGACGAGACGATCGACAAGATGTTTTCGTTGCAGCAAATTTACTGGCGCATCTGACAAATCAGCAGCGGGTAAAGATTGTAATGGAGTGAGCGTTAAAAAATGCGCGGGTGTTAAAGGCAATGGAGCCAAAACATCGGTAACGCTGAGCACTGATAATGGGCGTGAATTTAGAATAGCTTCAATCTGATAAAGAGCCGTTTGCATCTCTTTGTATGTGAGAAGAGATGTACCCACAACTTTATTTAAGTAAAATTTAATGCACTTAATGTTACTCTCCCAGATCCCACCAAAGTGGGGTGCTTGTGGAGGATTCATCTTCAAGTCGATACGGTTGTTCAACAAATTTTCTGAGAATTCTTTCTTGTAGTCCGGTGACTCTAAAAGTTCGAATAAAGCCTTCAAATGCGATTTAGCTCCTACGAAATTTGTCCCATTATCAGAATACATTACATTTACAGGCCCTCGTCGGGATAGAAAACGGTTGAACGCGTTGAGAAAGACTTTGGTCGAGAGGTCTGAAGCGAGTTCAATGTGAACCGCGCGGGTCACCAGACAGATAAATAAGCAAATGTATGCCTTTTGGCTTCTAACACCCCGACGTCTATGCGGGATTATTTAAAACGGCCCAGCGTAGTCGACCCCCCTGTGCAGAAAGGCCTTAGCTTCGCGGACGCGGCAAACGGGTAAATCTCCCATTATTGGGAATTGCGGTTTGGGATTGACTTTAAAGCACGTATTGCACTGATGCACGCGTTTTCGAATCAAATTGCGCAAAGAAAGTATCCAAAACCTTTGCCTCAACAGAAACATAAGTAAGGTGGGTTCCGTATGCAAGTTCTTATTGTGGTAATAATCTACTATTAAATCAACTAATATGATCATGAGCGGGTTATAAAATAGGATAACGACTATCAAATTCGAGTTCGGCGTTTCTCAATCTGCCTCCTACTCTTAGGAGACCGTCCTGAATAAATGGATTTAATTTAGCAAGAACTTGCCGTACTTTCTTGCCGTCGTTCGCTTTTTTTTTTTTTTTTTTATAGTGAATACCTCACAAGAGTCCCAACTGCTCCCGTCTGGAGCCAGTGAGACTATGGCATCCCCAATTGGGGGATGTTGTGAGGCTGAAGGTAAGTGGGGAAGGAAAAGAGGAAGGTGAGGAAGTACCTGGCTATTCAGATCTAGTCACTAAACACGGCTAAAGCCATTTGGAGCAACGTTTCAATTCTGAATGGTGGTCTTACACCAGGGCGATACTGGTAGTATCTTCCACTCTGGAACGTGCCGCAAATATACTATATATTATTTTTAATTAATTAATTGTGAAAATAACACAAATTAATCAAATAAATTTTATTTGCGCACGCCGGGTTCGAACCCGCGACCTTCGGAATGGCAGTCCAATGCGTTACCACTGGATTATGCCGGCCGTCAAAAAAAGTCGCTGACTTCATATCATCGGAAAAATGTACTTGCTGAACTGCCTTTATAATAGCGGTTTCTGCAATGTCAATATGGCTTAACTCAAAATAACGCAGCATTTTCCTTATGAAACAAAACACGTAAATGACAATTCGAATTAATTTCGACCACGAATGGATGCGAAAAGCCAACGTGCATAATAAAGGTGACACGATTGTCTTGAGGCGATTATCGATTAAAGGTTTCATTTCGGGTGGATCAGCTACACGAGAGCACATTGAAGGTACACCCACCCTGTCCTACCCCGGTATAGGTGACTTATGGTCACCCCTTCGGAGCTCTCGCATGAATCTAATTTTTTTGAATAAACGGCTCTACAATTTATATAAATGAAGCTAGGCCTTCAATGTCCCCGCATACGGTGTTATGAAGCGGTATGCAAGCGCTTACAAGTACTAAACTAAGGACAACACAGAAAAATAAACAACAAAACAATCAAGTTCAAGTGTCAGGCAGATAGTTGGTGGAGGGGACCCACACTCCAGTACCTGTAAACACATAAAAGTAAAGAAAACAATAGAGTGACGGGGGAGTTTTGCCGAACCACGACTGGCAGTCCTGTTGAGAAATTGGTGGTGGTTGGGGCGACTGGTGCAGGTCAGGACTTCCACACCCCTTAGCCGACCACCCGGTGGTGCCCTGAAGATAAGTATTGGAAAAAGAGGGATAAAACCGAGAGCACAAGCCAAAAGTAGTTGGCTGTTCATACTGATTGGGTTTCAATGTCGGTAACTGTTCTGAATTTGCGTGCTTAAATGGTGAAATAGGCCACTCAAAATGCGGCTGGCAAAGCCATTTTGAACCATTCAACAAATGTCATTTGCTATCAATTGCGATGGTAGCATACCTCTTGAGAGGCAGTCGCTAGGGTTATCAGCACCTGCGACATGATAAAAATGACTACTGTTTAAATTTTCGTGTAATTTTGCTACACGATTGGCAACAAAGGTTTGCCAGCGGTGAGGTGATGAATGAATCCAACATAAAGTTACAGTCGAATCAGAAGAGGCAAATGTTGAATGAATAGTAAACCTTGCGGAGTAATTATCAATTACCTTTTTTAACAGGTGCGATAACGATAATGCAGCGCATAATTCTAGGCGTGCTGAAGAGACGATTTTTAGCGGTGCTACCTTTGATTTTGCGCAAACTAATTGAACCTTAATTCAGTTATCAGGAGTGGTCACATGAGCGTATACCACTCCTTCACATGCCTTTTTGCTTGCATCCGCAAATCCAACAAGTATTAACGTGCATCCTTCAGTGACTCCTATATGACGTGGAATACGAATTGACGATATTGACGGCAATTCCGCGTTGAACTGCTGCCACTGTTGTGATATACTTGCGTGTGGAATTTTGTCCCAATCGATTTTTAAATTCCACAGCTTCTTTATTAGAAGCTTGGCTTGTACAATTATAGGTGCTACCAGACCCATCACGTCAAAGAGTCTAGCGACAGATGATAAAATATTGCGTTTTGTACAAGTTCGATTGTCTGGAGTAACTTCGAATGCGAAAATGTCATCCAAAGGATGCCATCGTAGCCCAAGGATTTTTAGCGATGCATCATTATCGAAAGTTACACTTTGCGACAGACGAAGTTCCAATGGAACGTTTTCTTAAACTGTGCTGGAATTGGATGCCCACTTAGCGAGTTAAAAACCTCCTAACTAGAAGAGCTCAATCAACTCTTCAGACGCGCGGATAGCTTCTTGCTCATTTAAAGCAGAGCTAGCGATGTCGTCTACATAAACATCTCTATCAATAATATCTCTTGCAAGAGGGAAGCGAGCGCTTTCATCTAACATTAATTGTTTGATTGCTCGAAGGGCTAAGAACGGACTAAATTTAAGACCGAATGTTACGCGATTGTATTGGTAAGCCTGAAACGGCTTTTGCGGATCGAATCTATATAAAATTTGTTGATAACGACGATCTTCTTTGCAAACATTTATTCATAAATACATTTGACAAACGTCAGCGGATATTGCGATAAGAAAAAGGCGTAAATTCAGAAGAATTCAAAATAAATCATTCTGTAGGCTTGGTCCCGTGTGTAAAATATCATTCAAAGATAAACCAGTTTTTTTCTTTGCGCTTGCGTCCAGAACCACTCCCACCTTTGTTGTCATTTTATCTTCTCGCCTAACTGCCTGATGCGGGATGTAGTATGCGTTTTCTGACGGTAAGGCTTTCACCTGGGACAGATAACCTTTATGAATATGTTCTCTTATTACTTCATCATAAAGCGGTTTTAGTTCTGGCAGATGATTAAATTTTCTTTCTAGTGCATAAAACCGATTTTGCGCAGCTTGTAATGAATCACCTAAGTCACAAGGGTTGCTTTTGAATTGCAAAGCCACTTCATAAGAACTGTCCTCGAGGCGAGTTGTGGTGCCTTTAAAAATGTCTTCAGCTTCTTTTTCTTCGAGGCTGTGAACTGGTTCCGAACCAATATCTTCGATTTCCCAGAAAGAGAAATGTTAGTTAGATGAGAAGTTAATGCGGTGTTTGGTTGAGAATTTACTGGAGCGTCACCCATAAAAACATAACCTAATGTGGTTTGAATCGCGATTTGAAAACCGGGGGTGATTATCTTATTTGGTAGCAACAGTTGAGAGAACAGACTGACGCCAATTATCAAATCGATTGGGCCTGGCATTGCCCAGGTGTCGTCTGCCAGCGGAACATTTATAAATTTATATGACGTCAAGTCCACCTTGCAAGTAGGTAAATGAGCGGTAATTTTTTCTAAAACCAGAGCGGTTATGGAGTATTTGAAGTAGGGATCAATCCTAGATTCTCTTATTGATTGCGTTTTGCCACCTAAACCCTGGACTGCGAAGCGCGTTCCTGAACTGACTGCCAGGCCTAATTTTTCACAACATTGTGAAGATATATAATGTTTTTGTGAGCCTGGGTCTAGAAGACAGCGGACGGTATTCTCTTCGCCGTTTCGATCAAAAGTGTGAACTTTGGCGGTAGCAAGAACTTCAGTGGTTGCCCCTTGTCGCATGGTTGCTGACATAGTACATATCGGCGGTTCTGCATCGTTGGGTTGAGTTTCTCCATTGAATGTGGAGGCGCTTGCTTGACTGGGTTTATCAAAATGAAGAAAAGTATGGTGCTTACCATGACACTTATGACAAGTGCCTTTTGATTTACATTTTGTAGATGTATGTTGCGGGCTCAAACAATTAAAAAACAAAGATTTTTCCTTTGCGAAGGAAAACTTTTCCTTTGGTGATAATTTTAAAAATTGTGTACAAGTGTACAGTTGCGTGTGGCTCTCATTTTGACAATAAAGGCATTTTGATTGCGTACTCGTGGAAGTATGATGTGTGCGGGGTTGAGCTGTGCGTCCAGTTCCACCGGAACTGGTCGAATGTGTGTTGGCGGTGTAAGGTTCACGAGTTGTTGAAGTTCGTTGCAAAATTTTGACCTGATCTTGCACAAACGACACCAATTGCTTGCAGGTGGGAATCTCAATTTCTCGAACTGAGAGCTCAAATGCTTGTGCAGCTTGCGATTCTAATTTCTGCAAAGCGCATTGTAGTAATATAAAATCCGAAAGGTCTTCTATTCCCAATTTTTTTAGTGCGGCGATAGATGCTGAATATTTTTCTATAAAAACTGTCAAACTGTTTACGTTGTGAGCTACGGTTTTTGAATGAAATATGTTATTCAGGTAATAAGTGGCAAAAGATCGCTTTTCTTGATATTTATTGACTAGCGTATCCCAGATTATTTTGTATGTGTCTCCAGTTGGCACTAAACCTGACGTAAAATTTTTCGCGGTTCCAGTTAATTTTCCAATTAAATATTGTACGCGTTGCGAATCAGATAGTTGTGAATTTAAATGAACATTTGTTTTGAACGTTTCATAAAATAAGTGCCAATTTTCCATTCGTCCATCAAACGTAGGTAATTCTATAGCGGGTAAGTTAGTAAAATTATTGTTATTACTCGTAGCAGCACATGCACTTGTAGATGTTTGCGGTTCCGTAGCTAAATTTGGTTTTAAATTATTTCGTGCGCGAATAATACGTGTGTATAATTCTTCAAACTGTTCCCAGCTTGAATAATCTGGTTCAGAATTCGGGTCTGACGTAACAGTATTCTCGTTAATTTGATCAATAATTAATTCAAATTTATTTTTAATTTCTAAAATACTTTCAGATTTCGACATAAACGCCTCACCTGAACGTGACGCTTCAAAATTGATCGGCAAATTGTTTGCAAGCGAAACTAAATTTTGAACCCTTTTTAGAATAATATCTCTTTTACCTTTTAGTAAAACTAATTTTCTTTATTATTTGTCTTCCATTTTTAGAATTATTTGCAAACTAAAAATTTAATTATTCATAAAATAATGCGCAAGAAACACAAGTGTACTGGGCGACAATTTGTACCGACGAATTATAGTGGAAAAATCATTTACCAAATAATTAAATATATTGAGCCATAAACTCAAGCGATGTTTACGTATGTACTTAGGTTGGCATTAATACATATAGACAAATATATATTACGCTGGAATATCTTTGCGATTTGCACCGAATAAATTTGCTACAACAACATCGATAAATAATTTAATTACCCATAATATCAAAGAGTACCTATACCTAGGCATGTAATTTCAAATAGCGGACTAGTATTGTTAACTGAATCCTTACACAAAGTGAATGCGATTGAATAGGAGCAAATATGGTTATCGAATTACCAAAATGTAATTCTCTATTTAAATAATGCGGTTCAAGTGACCAAATGTTGCGGCGTGAATGGACTGTAATTGCGGTATTTTGTGAATTTGTTTGATTTGACTTACCAATATCTCCAAGCTGTCGGCACCTTCCACTTTGCTCCGCGGTAATCACCGGTAGAGTAATTGTTAGTGTTGGAAGAGAGGTCAGGAAAGGGAATAGTGATATTGGATTTGCAAAATGGTCAATGCGTTAAAGATTGCTATTTTTATGCACTTTTTCAAGGCGATCTTTTGCGGTATAACATTTGCTGTTTACAGCGCGGCGCGGTGGTTTTAATACCTCATGATAGGTTATGCGGAAGCGGTAGGTCAGTTGAACCTTGCGGGCGGCGCGGTAATTTTAACACAACTGACTGATGTAGGTAAAAGGCGTGGGACGCGGGCAGGAGACAACCGAACCAAAATACTATGCAACAATTATAACTGGCCCGAGCAACGTCTGATAATTATTTAACCAAATGCATTTGTA
Source organism: Hesperophylax consimilis (assembly GCF_061612785.1). Lineage (NCBI taxonomy): Eukaryota > Metazoa > Arthropoda > Insecta > Trichoptera > Limnephilidae > Hesperophylax > Hesperophylax consimilis. The sequence continues at coordinate 358,174 of NC_142841.1, read as the reverse complement.
ACGTAACTAGGGAAGTGGTTCTAGCAGGAAAAGTTACTTGTTCTTGTTTAGACCACATATTTGTACGTTTTAATAGCGGATGTCAACAAAGCAATACTCTTTCTTCATGTGTATGTAATAATATTAACATAACGGATCATTTTTTAACTGCAATCAATATTAAATATATTGAAAGGAAAAAAAGTCGTAGAACACGGGAAAAAATATCGATTTTATCCGAAAACAAAATTGACAAAAATATTTATCATTAGTGGCATACCTTCCTTGAGGAACAAGATTGCAATATGTTATACACTAAAATTAAAAATAATTTTCAGGATCTGTATGAACAAAGTAAAATCGTTATGTATTATAAACCCAAAAAAAGACCCCTAGCCATAAAATCTTGGATAACTTCTGATATATTAGAAAACATAAAAAAAAAATTACTTTACAGACGGTGGAAAAATACTCCTACCAAGAAATTATTTGAATTAGAATATAAAACTTGCAGAAATAAGGTTACAAAAGAAATCATTAAATTTAAGTCTACCTTTTTTAACAATAAATTCAAAAATTATTTCGGAAATACCAAAAAAACTTGGGATGAAGTAAATAAAATATTAGGACGCAAATCTAAAAGTAGTTGTGACGAAATAATCTCAAAATATATGTTAAACACGCATAATGAAGGAACCGTAGCAAATAATTTTGTTGAATATTTTACGAGCAGTGTTAGCTCTATGATACATAAATATAGCTTCGACCGTCAGACCGACAGAAGTTCAACATAGTATGTACCTACCAAGAGCTACCTGCGAAGAAATTAATATCATTGTTAGCAAACTAAACAATTCAAAGTCACCAGGGATTGACAACATTCGAATGTTTGACATTAAGAAATATATTCATATTTTAGGGCCTGTTATAACTCATTTTATCAATATAATTTTAAAACAAGCAGTGATTCCAGATGAACTTAAAAGTAGTATCATTAGACCGATTTACAAAGGCGGCAAACATACAGATGTACAAAATTATAGGCCAATTAGCATTTTGCCAGCCCTAGAAAAAATACTTAAAAAATACATTTCTACAAAACTTAACAAATATTTAGAATCCTTCTCCTTGCTAAATCCCAACCAGTATGGTTTTCAAAAGAAAAAAAGTACGGAAATGTTGCTTCAGGAATTTTCAAATCACGTAAATCGTGAATTAAATTTTAAAAAACATGTGTTGGTTTTATTCATAGATAACTCGTAGGCGTTTGATACCATTGATAAAAATAAACTTTTAGAAACAATGGATGCAATAAGAATACGATGAAAGCTACTAGTTTTGTTAAAAAAATTATTGTGGGATCGACAAATAACAGTAAAAATTCTAACAAAATTTAGCAAAAGAAAATATATATCAACAGGTGTTGCACAGGGGTCAATTTTAGGGCCAACCCTGTATATTATATACGTCTCAATTATGAGTAAATTGTTTTCTTTTGTTAAACATTTTGTGTATGCAGACGATACGGCACTCGTAATATCACACTAGGATTTGATTACTGCAATGTACCTTATGCAGCTTGATTTTATTGCTCTCCTAAAATGGTCTCATGACGCGGGTCTCATAATAAATGCCAAAAAAACTAAAATTATGCACATAAGATCACCACACGCCAGATACAATTTAATCCCTTCGCTATATACACATACTTTTGACTGCTTACATAGAAATGTTGCACAGCCCTGTTCATGTGAAACCATTGATTTTGTCAAAAATTATGTACATTTGGGTGTTACTATTGACTGCGACATGAAATGGGATGTACACATTACTAATGTTTGTAAACGTCTACGGTCTATTGTGGGTAAAATTTATAAAATAAAATATTTTGTGCCTATAAGTACTTTAAAATTAATCTACCTATCTCTGGCTGAATCCACAATCCGTTATGGAATCACTTCTTGGGGACATTCTTGTAAAACTAATTTAAGTTATATCCAAACAGTACAAAACTCCCTTACAAAATTGTTAATCTATAAATATACCAATGCACACAAAAGCGACACTAAATTAATATACAAGTCTCTGAATGTTTTACCTGTCAGAGGATTATTGTTTTATAATATTGTAAGTCAACATCTTATATTGTCTGATTCATTGTATAGGGAAAGAGTTTTCCATAATACAAGATTCACCCAGAGTGAAGGATTGGTGGTCCCGAAATGTACCAATAAATACGGTGAAAGAACCCTAAACTTTATTGTACCCAGAATATTTAATAAACTACCAATTAAAATAAACTGACAATTAAAAATATAAACGTTTTTACAGCCAAAGTCAAATATAATCTAAAGAAATGGCTATTAGATACTGAGGATTTATATTGATACACTACTGAAGACCTTGTTTTCCTAGTTGGAATTCACATTCTAGGGAAATGGAAAATCGTTATATATTTGTATTACCTTATGTATATTAAAACCATAGAAGTACTTGTTGATTATATTCATTTGTTCATATTAAATTCATTTGTGCTTCTGTTGTTATTTGAGGCTTATACTGCTTCTTACATATTTATATTTATACAATTCTGTAATTTTACCAACTTATCATTTATTTTTAATTTATCATCAACATTATACATACCTACATACTGTTTACCATTGTACCATGTTATTGCAAAAAATTTGTCATTATGTACCTGCTGACAAACTACATAAGTAGTTTAGCAGGTTTGAATATTAATAAATAAAAATAATAAAAAATTAATGTACAGGACTCTCAAGCTATTTTTTATAGGTATATAGTCATCCACCGATTGGTACTTCCTTTGTATGATTGATTGGTCAGCAGTTTTTTTCAACAAATTCCGGCGTAGTCTACTTTTTCCCTAACACGTGTATCCATCATCTCCCAGATTGGACATTCTGAGCTGGTGGCTCTGTGATCGTTATGACTTACATTATTACAGTTGGTACATGTAGGCTGCTCTTTTTTGTTAGGGCAGGCCTCGAATTTGTGGTTGCCCCCGCAGTGAACACAGGCCTTTTCTTCCTTGCAGAACAATTGTGGGTGTCCGAAACCCATATATTTATAGCATTGGACCAATGGTGACTGATCCTCCACTTTTAAACGTTGGTATCCCACATTGATATGGCCAGCTTCTATCAAGCTTTTCCAGTTTTTTGGCGATAATTCTAATACGGTATTGCAAAGAAGTGCATTCCTATGATTTTTTTTGTATTTAATGGATATTTTTTGCGAGAAATCTATACATGAATTAGATTCTCAAATCTCTGAGCTGAGCTGACTGCCTAAGCCTATGTAAACACCTCGTTCCTTAACATTGGCGCCGTACGTAATTAATTCTCCGACCCTCAACACTGGCGCATAACGTGGGGAGCTCCATTCTCAACAGTGATTAAGTTGATAGTCCGGTATTGCTAGAATTAATAAGCTTCAGGATTCCACAACGCAACACTAGAAGACAGGATTTATATCAGTGTGAAAATTCTGGGACTAACTACCGTATGTTTTCTTCTTTGCCCAGAATACTAATGGAGGGAAACAATTATACCAAGTCAGTGGACATCTTCAATTTATCTTTAAACAAATATAAAATGTTTTTTGAAGCAATTCAGTTATGTACAATAAATAATGTATATTTCTCAACATTCATTTGTTATTTAATAAATAACTTTAAAATATTTCAAGCCACTACATTTATACTCGCAGCTAGGTCTGACATGCCTATCAACCTAATCACAATATAAATTTAAGATTATTAATGTAATTAAGATGATAAGGTACACAAAAAAGAGAAAAAAAAATATTTTCGAAAAACTAACATTTTTCGACATTCTTTTCTTTTTTAGTTAAGTTGTCACCAAAACAAAAATTAAAATTAATGGTAGATCAGTCAAGACAGAAGTACGAGCCCTTGACCTTAGTTTCTTACTCCTGGCCCTGAATAGCTTCTTCATCTGTCTCATCACCCAAATTTGTGGCGACCGGGTCATCATATTCCTCGTCATCGTCATCAACCAAGGCTTTCTTCAGCATTCTGGCAGGAGTTGCCATTGCAATGAATGCAGAGTAGGGAGCATTTCAAACCCAACTTTCTGCAGATGCACTTTCCAACGCAACCTTTTTTGCATTGAAATGATATAAATTTCAGCAAGGCCTGAGGTGCAGCTTCCTTCAACATAGATGCTGGAGCTAGTGTTGGAAATTGCTCCGAGTTATTAAGTAATTAAAAACAGTAACTGATTTAGAAATATAGATGTCGCTAGTTTGCACCTTTAAAAGGCAGCGAAATTATGTTATTAAAGTTCCAATTTTGAATAGGGAACTCACTTCTCTTCAATAGTTTCTAGGTAAAGGAACCCAAAGTGACAATTATATTTCGCTCTCCGTTGGTGGAGTGATCTCCACAGTGTTGGTAGCAGTATAAACTTTGGAAAAAAACAACAATAAAACCGGTGTAATTTCAACTTCTACAGTTGGATTTTTATCGTGACCAAGCCAAGTCTGCACTTGCAAGTATGTTCTAGAAGCGTGTTGTGGAATTGAATTTGATCTTTTTTACTCCTTTGACAAAAATGATGTACCTTTAATTTTCCAAATTTGATATCTCATTGCCGCACATCTTTTTGTAAATTTTATGTTCTACATAATTGGTATCAATAAAGTTTTCATGAAATATCACTGGAAACGAGGTATTTACAAAAAACCAAACCTAGTCGCGCAAAAAACTTGTTTAACCCTCTAAAAGTTGAGCGTATACTTCGAGACGACAAGTTCTGGGAAGAAAAAAATGCTTATTAAATTAACTAATTTTTATATGGATTGCATTATTTCCTAGCTTATCGATCCTAGAGTCACAAGGTCTATGAATGTTCGTGATCATTCACATATCTTAGATATAGTATGTAATAGTATGTAAAGAACGTCAATTGGGAAAGCGTCGTTTAGATTCCAACTAAATGCTAGTTGATTGAATAATTATTATCGTTTTTTAAATTAAATTATTTTTACTATTCCTAACTGATATAATAATAAATGATGGCCTTTATACAAAAAAGTTGCATCTTATGTTTTTTAGATTACATAATTATTTGTTTTATGTAAATTTTTGTAAACAATAGTAATAAATATTGAAAATGACTGATATTTTATTTATATTGCCAATATATTCAGATATAATTATAATCAGATATTATGAAAATGATTCTAGATTGAATACCGTGTTTTTTTGACATCTGTCAATGAAAAACACGTCAGTTACGAGTCATAAGTTACTGCCTACCGTCTAGCAGTGTAGTTGATGGTATCGACTAATTCATCAAACAAGTTTGATAGAAATCTGATAAGAATCATAAAATCGTGAGCTCCTTCTGTAATAAGTAATGTTTCTATCAAAATTTACCTAAATCATGCACATTCAACTTAATAAACATAGTTTGACAGAAGCCCATTATTAAGCATTTCATGTCAAAACCTTACTCATGGGTATCATCTTGTGGATTTCATCGCTGCTTTGAACCCCAACTGAATTGAATCGCGCGCGTAGCGTGTTCACCGTTCCAACTTATTTCATTCCTCTCCACACCGAAATATTATTCCCTTTTTTGCAAATACCCCCTTAACCCTAGAGTAGGCGCGTCTTTCCGTAAAACGTTAGTGGGCGCATGGGGAGCATTTTGCCGCTCGTTTTCGTGGACAATTTTAACTAGGAATAGTGCAATTTAATTAATTTATTTTCTCAGGATTTAAGTAAAATACAAATAAAAAATAACAAATCAACATATTTATTGAACTCTGTTAAAGGATCTTTTGTTTTCAGTCGGCTTTATAAAATTTAATATTTTAATTTACTTTTTTTAAGTTATCCTACATTATCCTTCTATAATATTGCAATGTTAACTGCGCAGCAATTTTGAGCATCTGTAACCCCCTTTTTTCGTGGACCTATTTTTCTCTGATGGACATATACTGCATTTGCCTTCCTTCGTTGAAGATGATGCTTATTCCATAATGATGCTTAGGAACAAAGAGAGCAATTCGGTTCCTCAGAGGAATATTTAAGGTGTCTACAGAACACCTTGCGGTCATATATGGCTTAACCAGGACCATCGCAATCTCCTTCAAGTACTGTCGGCGTAGCATCAAGTGTTCAGTATTGGCTTTGTAAATTGTTTTGCTATTTATACCGGCAATATTCATTATTGAAAAAAAACAAACTCATTGGCCTCATTTACGTAAATTTGAATTTTATTGAAAATTCTGGCATTGTTCTGGACACGTATGATACACTGAAATAAAGGGGTTTTTTAGTTTTTGCAATAAAAGTATCATAAGATATACCTAGTCTACATTTCAACTTTGTAAATAAACAACTCTTATTTACTCTTAGCAATAAAACGTATTAAAACATTCACCTTTTCATTCTACCCACAATACTGTAATTTATTAGTGAACTAAGAGTGTCCTACTTCTTATTAGTTTCTTTATTAAGAAGTACCTACTATAATACTCATAAGTAATACTTATATTTAGTTTTAAGTATCACTTGCATTTTTGATAATAAGTGAATAGTTTTCATTTTGAGAAAATTTTTTTTTTTTTTTTTTTTTTTTTTTACAGTAATACCGCACAAGAGTCCCAACTGCTCCCGTCTGGAGCCAGTGAGACTATGGCATCCCCAATTGGGGTATGTTGTGAGGCTGAGGGTATTGGGGAGGGGAGGGAGATGGGGAAGAGGAAGGTGGGGAAGTACCTGGCTATTCAGATCTGGTCACCAAACACGGCTAAAGCCATTTCAAGCAACGTTTCAATTCTGAATGGTGGTCTTACACCAGGGCGATACTGAGAGTATCTTCCACTCTGGAACGTGCCGCAAATATACTATATATTATTTTAAATTAATTAATTGTGAAATAACACAAATTAATCAAATAAAATTTATTTGCGCACGCCGGGTTCGAACCCGCGACCTTCGGATCTGTAGTCAAAAGCGTATACCACTAGACCACGCCGGCCATAAATGTATTAAACCGTAAATAATAAAGAGCACAATTTTTACTTACGTGAGGAGGCGCTCAGCGAGCAAATCGCCGCCGGACGACACTTGATGGTAACAACCTCCTTCTCAAGCAGCCCCCCACGTACCGATGGCGTCCAATCTTTCGGCACGGGTTGCGAACCATAGTAGGGGCAGTTACCAAAAAGCGCAAAGATTACTCGCAATAGATTTAAGAATTATCAAAGTTTTTTTGCAGAGGGCGACAAAATGCTCATAGCGCGCCCACTCTAGGGTTAAGGACAATTTTAATTTTATTGCCGACCAGGTTCTCTAGCGCCATAGCTTCATAATTACAGTATTTATAATACTCTAATTTTAAATTTTACTGTCACATCAAAAAGTAGAATGCTTCATATAAAAATAATATTATTACATCTGCAAAGAAAACGCGCATGTTGAGGCATTCGCCAAAGTGGTATTTAAGGAGGTATTTAATAATTTTATACGTGAACGCCAATATTGAATTTTAATGACAGACATTTCACCAAACAATTGAAAACAATATAAAGCAAACCACAATATTTGTTGTGGTTTTGTTTTCAAGCTGTTATTTGAATGCTGTTAAAATATTTGAAACAATTTCACTTCAAAGGAACAACAAGAGCTAATTGAAAAGATACATTGTAACTCTCTCTGCTATATTTTGGTATAAACTTTAAATACTAACAAAAGGAGAATCAGCATGAAATGTTGAAAAAAAGACACGTTCCTTGTGCTCATGAAACAATTTAAAAATGTAATTTTATGAAATAATTCTTACGCCCATATCAACATTAAAATCATTAAATTATTTATATGTGTGTAATATCAATACTTCTTCTAACTTAATATCATGGGTTATTTATTAGTCTTGAAATAATAACAAAAAATGGTATTGTTTCAACAGGTGGGTTCCATCTGTTATTTATTTATCTATATAAGTCTATGATCAACTATGTATCGTAAAATTTGAAATAATTTTAAATATTCATGTAATTTTGTCCTATTGCACGGGATATTTACACGTGTATAAGTTAATGTAAACTGTTGTAAATTGCTTAATCCATTAACATTTTTCAAATTTAAAAATTATGCAATAACCTATCGCAAAAGATCACCTAAGTGAAGGATTCTTTCAACCAATTTTAAAACTAAATTTAACACATTTTTGTAAATTTCTGAAATTTACATTTTAGAAACTCACGAAACAGAATTGTTCAATAAATTTGTTATTTATCTTTTATTTTATTACTTAACAACATTTTGGTATTAGTACGTTTTAGTTCTTCTAATCCATGGGATTTTTGTATTTTTTATTTAACATGTATTTTTTTAGGTGATCTAAATAAATTGAAAAATTCTATTAGCTTTGCCGAATCCTATACACATAAATATTATTTCAGTACAGTAAAGGTTTTTTAAATTTAATAAAAATAAAAGAAGAGTTTGTATGAGACGATGTATGAATGTGAAAGAGGCAAGAAGTCTGTGCCAAGACCGAGTTGTTTGGCGGTCCGTCCTCTCGTCGTATGTGCGGGGAAACGGCTTGATGGTTAGTTAGTTAGAAAGTACCCGGCTAGTAGAAGCGGGGCAACTTTTCGATGGTCAATGTTGGTCTTCCACCAGAACGATACTAAAGGTCTTACTAATAAACGTGTTTTAATTTTTACACAACTGAAAAATAACTATTTATGCATCGTAAATGGTTGTTATTTAGTTATGTAAAATTTAAAACACGTGTATTGGTATGGTGGTAAGAGTATGCATCAATCTGCAACTTGCTACAATTTTTTGAACACGTAAAGTAAATTACCGTTTTTTGAATAAAATATGCTAAAATACTTTGGAAATATTTTACTTTATATGTGTAGCTTTCATTTCTTTTCGTGGAGTACAAAAGTAGTGATACTTCACGCCTCTAGCGCTGGCACATCATTGAATAAATAAGAGAATATTTTTAATTCATTGATTTCTGTAATTCCGTCAGGCCCCGTTAAATCCACCAATTTTGCCAACTTTCCGGACCTTTTCCGCTCGGGGTCATGTGCACCGGTACGCCCATGGAGAGGGAGGGCGACAATTTAATAAAATGTACCCAACTCACATAACAGGTGCGGGGGACGCCACTGGACAGGAATTTATTCCCCAACACATATTATTAGAAAACTTTGATTTAACCATAGAACACCTTTTAATTAAGACTTGTCACTGGCATAAGGGGCCTTTGAAAATTGGGTGAAGTTTTTATGTAGAAAAAAATATTTAAGGTATTAACTTCTAACTTTTACAATATGAATGAGATTAAGAAACTGACAGCAATATCCTTAGACTAAAGACAATTTTTTGGGCCAAATTAGGGTGGAACGTTTTTTATTGTTCGGAGGCTAGAATTAATTGAATCTTCTCTCTCTGTATTGGCTTGCTAATAAATCCTAAAATAGAAAAAAATATTTAACTAGATAAGCATTGAGTACTAACACACTTAAAATAAGAAAAAAAAATCCCCAACCTACAAATTAGTTCCAGAGATATTGCACAAAAACATTTTTCGCGTCTTGCTGATTAAAAATAAAATAGAGCCAATAATTGGTGTGAATTGGCAGATCACGTCGGACACGATAGCTCACTTATTCTAGGCATAACGTAGTTTTTGTTTTTAAAATGTCAAGAAAACAGAATGTTGGACAAAAGAATGTACGCGAACTAAAATAGATAGTCATTGAGGACAATATTAACCTCAAACGAAAAGCGTGAAAGACAGAAAAAATTCAAAAGCATCTGGTATAAAAAAATAAAGATAATTTTTGTAGCTTTTAACCGAAGTATGATACTGTTAAACAAGACGAATTTGATATAATCGAATTAGCTCAGTGGTTGGAGCACTGCCCTGGCAAGGCAGAGATCCTGGGTTCAATTCCCAGATACGATCGATTTTCGTTTTGTTTTACATGTTTAGGTTGAGAATGGTGAAGTTTAATGTTCAATGATAAAGTAAAACAATTTGAGGTTTTACTCAATAATTTATTCCACTACAAAAATATTGAAAAATATATTTGAGATGAGAAAAATATCCATACGATATCCGAAATACGAAAATCAGTTGATATTTCGCAATTAAACAAATAGGTCATTTGTCTAATCTACTAATATCATTTTATGTTGGTTATGTTTCAAATTTTATCCCTTTTCCAACTTATCAGGGATTTATTGAGAGAAGACAATTTCAAAATAGTGACAGCCAGCATAACACACTATCTAATTAATCATCTAGATTTGTTGTTCATAAGTTAGCGTGGGATGATGTACTGGCTTATAAGCCCCTGTTTTGGCATCAACTTTTAATATTTTATCACTTATTCGTTGCAATAAGCACTATACTTTATTCAGTAGTCAAACTCTTCGTTAAGCAAGAAATTGTTTGAAAATTCAACGCCGAGGAACTTAAACTCGACCTGTTTTAACTGCATCCCATAGCCACAGAGATCGCCTTGCGTTTTGTCTCTTCCAGTAAGAGTTTAGTTTTAAAGGAGTTTAACCCCATTCCTGCCGCTGCAGACACTCCTCGATTAAACGGTTTATTCACTCCTGCGAGGGTCCTTGGGCGGAGTATTGTGGGTGCAATCTAGTAAGGGGAATGGTAACTAGACGATCTCCGTATCACCAACTTGCTGCAGCTGGTGTTGCTTATTGATGGGTAAAATTTTACCTATTTTTGTTAGCTTTTTAATTTAGGTAAAAAGAACAATACAAATTTTAAAGACAAATGCACGATATAAATAAAGTGTTCAATTTAAAGTGATGCCTATTATATTTATAATGTAACTAAACACATCAAGTAGTATAAAAGTAGCGCAGACCCTTAAAAATCACGGGATATTATAACTGTAAGATTTTTTGAATCATTATATTTTTTGGTGATAATTAGTTAAAAAGACTATCATAAATTTAGTTTTCGAATGAACACCTATAGTAAACTTTATAAATGATTACACTGTTATAATGTTGCATACAAAAGAAATAAGCAATTTAAACATTGCATTATTGTTATGGTTAGTAAAAGTAAAATAATTTTATTAACTGCTTTATCCATTGACTGATATGATTTATACTGATCAGTTCCAATTTTGAAAATAAAAAGTTCATTTTAATATAATCCAGAAAAACTTCTTCCATTTACTATTTACTAAAAACCGTGATTTATTGAGTGGGTACAACCTCTAACAGAACTATTTCAATTTATAATGTTACAGAAGGTTTTTTATAAAAATCTTTTGGTTTTTATTTTGTGGAATACTGATGTGGATTATAAAAGTATAGAACGGCAGTAAATTTCGTTTTTACAAAGCACTCCCTATCTCCCGTTTGGACTCATTCTGCCCCGTGATAGTGGAGTAAACTGCCCTCGATACGCGGCTTGTATATTTTCTTGTTTTAATCATACTTAAATAAGTGTGTATACATTATTTCGTACTAACAATCATGCATCCAGGGACATTGGGGAGAATCGTTTTAAAAATAAATGTTGCTCCTTTTTACAAACAAATGAGTCCTGACCAGTGGCGGCTCGTGAATTTTAAGGTGTACTAGAGTGCTAATATTACAAAAAATGGCATTTTTTTATTTTTTATTATTTTTTTTTTTATTATTTATTTATTCACATTTAAACCCGCTAAACTACTTGTGTAGTTTGTCAGCAGGGACATAGAGACAACATTTATACACTCATAAGATACAATTTGAACGGTACATAATTACATAAATTGGTTACATTGCAGAAAAGTTTAAATAGCAGCATAAAAGCCTTATATAATAAGCAAGTAAAAATAAATGTATGAACAAATTAGTATTATCAACATAAAAGCCTTATAAAATAAGCAAGTAAAAATAAATGTATGAACAAATTAGTATTATCAACAAGTACATCAATAGTTTCATAAATAGAGGTAGGTAGTCAGGTATTATAAAATAATTGTTTTTCCATTTTCTAAGAATATGAATTCCATTTCAGGGGCATCAGTATAGATCATTATTATCCAATAACCATTTCCTTAGATTATATTTAACATTGGCAGTATACATGTTATTATTTTTAATTGTCATTGGTAATAAGTTAAACATTTTGGGTACTATATAGTTTAAAGTTCTTTCACCATATTTATTAGTACATTTCGGAACTACCAGTCCTTCATTTTCAGTGAATCTTGTGTTATGTTTATGGCAAACTCTTTCCCTATACAATGAATCAGACAATATAACATGTTGACTTACAATATTATAAAACAATAATCCTCTGACAGGTAAAATATTCAGAGACTTGTATATTAATTTAATGTTACTTCTGTGTTGATTGTCATATTTATGGATTAACATTTTTATAATGGAGTTTTGTAATGTTTGTATATAGCTTATATTAGTTTTACAAGAATGTCCCCAAGAAGTAATTCCATAACGTATAGTGGATTCAGCCAGAGATAAGTAGATTAACTTTAAAGTACTTATAGGCACGAAATATTTTATTTTATAAATCCTACCCACAATAGCTCGTAGACGTTTACAAACATTAGCAATTTGTACATCCCATTTCATGTAGCAGTCAATAGTAACACCCAAATATACATAACTTTTGACAAAATCAATGGTTTCACATGAACAGGGCTGTGCAACATTTTTATGTATGCAGTCAAATGTGTGTGTATATAATGAAGGAATTACATTACATCTGGCGTGTGGAGATCTGATGTGCATAATTTTAGTTTTTTTGGCGTTTATAAAGAGGCCTGCATCATGCGACCATTTCAGTAGGGCAATAAAATCATGTTGCATAAGGTTCATTGCAGTAACCAGATCTTCGTGCGATATTACGAGCGCCGTATCGTCTGCATATACAAAATGTTTAACAAATGAAAACAATTTTCTCATAATTGAGACATAAATAATATAAAGGGTTGGCCCTAGAATTGACCCCTGTGCAACACCTGTTGAGATATATTTTCTTTTGCTAAATTTTTTAAGAATTTTTACTCTTATTTGTCGATCAGTTAGTAAATTTTTTAATAAAACTAGCAGCTTTCCTCTAATTCCTATTGCCTCCAGTGTTTCTAATAGTTTATTTGTATCAATGGTATCAAATGCCTTAGAGTTATCTATGAATAAAACCAAAACTTGTTTTTTTAGATTTAATTCATAATTTATGTGATTTGAAAATTCCTGAAGCAGCATTTCCGTACTTTTTTTCTTTTGAAATCCATATTGGTTGGGATCCAACAAAGAGAAAGATTCTAGATATTTATTAAGTTTTATGGAAATGTATTTTTCAAGTATTTTTTCTAGGGCTGGCAATATGCTTATTGGCCTATAATTTTGAATATCTGTATGTTTGCCCCCTTTGTAAATTGGCCTAGTGATGCTACTTTTTAGTTCATCTGGTATTACTGCTTGCGATAAAATTAAATTGATAAAGTGTGTTATAACAGGCCCTAAAATATTAATATGTGTCTTAATGTCAAACATTCGAATGTTGTCAATCCCTGGTGACTTTGAATTGTTTAATTTGCTAACAATAATATTGATTTCTTGGCAGGTAGCTCTGGGTAGGTACATACTATGTTGCACTTCATTCGGCCTGACGGTCGATGCTAAATAATCACATTTATGTATCATAGAGTTAACACTATTTGTAAAATATTCAACAAACTTATCTGCTACGGTTTCTTCATTATTCGTATTTAACATATATTTCGAGATTATTTCGTCACAACTACTTTTGGACTTGCGTCCTAATAATTTATTTATTTCATCCCAAGTTTTTTTTGTATTTCCAAAATAATTTTTGAATTTATTGTTAAAAAAGGTAGACTTACATTTAATAATTTCTTTTGTCACCTTATTTCTGAAAGTTTTATATTCCAATTCAAAGAATTGATTGCTAGGAAAATTCTTCCACCTTCTGTACAATGAATCTTTTTTTTTAATGTTTTCTAAGATATTAGAAGTTATCCAAGGTTTTATTGACAGAGGTCTTTTTTTGGGTTTATAATTCATAACGATTTTACTCTGTTCATACAAATTCTTAAAGTTGTTTTTAATTTTACTATATAGTATATTGCAATCTTGTTCCTCAAGCAAGGAGTACCACTTAAAATTATGAATGTTTTTGTCGATTTTGTTTTGCGATAAAAACGAAATTCTTTCCCCGTGTTCTGGGGCTTCTTTCCTTGCACTATATTTAATATTAACTGCAGTTAAAAAGTGATCCGCTATAGTAATATTATTACATACACATGAGGAAAGAGAATCGCTTTGTTTACATCCACTGTTAAATCGGACAAATATGTGGTCTAAACAAGTACGAGTAACTTTTCCTGCTAAAACTGCTTCTCTAGTTACGTCACAAATACATTTGATTAAATAATTATCCGACATTATATTTTCATATGCCATAATAATAGGGTTTTGACAATTTAACAAGTCTAGATTAATATCTCCTATAAGTAAAACATTTTCTTTGGGGCTTATAGTATGCAGAATGGCAGATATTTCATTAAGAAATTGTGGTTGGCTAGAGTTGGGGGGGCGGTATATTGCTATGATGTTTAAAATACTCTTGTTTGGAAGTGTCATAGAGCCAAGCACACATTCAAAATGATTTGTTTCTATTGTTTTCTGTTGAAATGTGAATTCATTTCGAACATATAGCAATATACCTCCTCCAGATTTTTTAGTTCGGCAATAGTTGTAGCAATTAAATCCAGGAATATTATACAGACAGACAAGATTCGGTGTTATAGCCGTTTCACATAACATTAACACATGAATATGCTTCCAACAAGTATTTAAGTAGACATTCAAAGTATCCCAGTATTTATAAATCGATCTAACATTCAACTGAACAATATTAATATTTTCCATATTGTAGTTGCTATGAAACTTTAGCCAATCACAGAAATTATTTACACACAGAGAGTATTTTCGTAATCTACCTCGTCATCTTCTTCAATGTAATTAGACGCCATAATCAATAGTTGCAAAGTCCTTGGCAAGGGCAGCCTTGTAGGCCGGGCAGGAGTCCTTGTCTCCAGTCGGATGTGCAGCGGGCTTCCCAAATCTTGTACAGGTGGCGCAGACAGGCTCGGCGGCGGCTTTTGGGCAGTTTATCCGGGCGTGACCTTCGCCTGCGCAGTGTCCACATCTTTGCTGGTCCTTGCAAAACTTGAAGGAATGTCCGATCATTTGGCACTTGGAGCACACTGTAAGTCCAATGAAGTCACGAACACGGCACACATTCCAGTCCACAAAGACTTTCCCCTGCTCCACCAGCACGTGACGAATGTGGGCAGGAACCTCGAAGACCCGGTGGCAAGTTGATCCAGTTCGAGCGCCAGCAAGGTGACTTAGCTTGCAACTTTTTACTGCGAAATCTAGGCCTGCTTTGTCCTGGGCTCCTGCTAAGGCATTTTTTAGGAAGCACTCGTCCGTTAGGTCACGAGGAACATTGAAGAAAATCACCCTTGGAAGCCGTTTTGTTGGTAATCGAGCGCTTAGAGTGTCCGAGTTTGCTAGACATGGGGTTTTCAGTATTTTATCCTGATCTTCTTGTGTTGCAGTATGGATTACAACGCCTTTGTTTCTGATTCTCCTAATACCCGTCACACGGATTCCAAGTTCTGATGGTCGTAATGTATCTTTTAGTAGCTGTTTCGTATCGTCGCTATCTTTTGTAGAATCCAGCTTTGGGAAGATGCATACAGCAGGTTTGGGGGTCCCAACGTTAAGTCCTGAGCGGTTGATTGATGGTATCATCTTCTGTGGGCCATTTTTCACAATATCGGCAAACGATAGGCTTGCTTCCGTGGCATCGGCTACTCTACGCATCACTGGTCCTAGATCTGACTCCAACTGCAATATTTTTTCTAACCTGTGTTGGTTTTCTGCTTTTTCAATCGCGATCTCTCCCTTTGCCACTATTAATTTGGCATTAACTGTTGCCAGATCAGCTTTGAAACCCTCTCGTTCCAATAACAGCTGTGAAACTGATCTGAATACAGCGGATACATATGCGCTTATCCGCAGTTGTTGATCCTTTGAGACTCTTGACTGCTTTTCAGCAAGGACATCTTGGAGTGCTCTTAGACTTGCTTCAGTGTCAGTTAATTATGTTTTTAGATATTCACGGCCAAAAGCATTTTTGTTTTTGGGGTGTTATGCCATGTTGCGCTAACTCCTTCTTTAGCCGACGTTTCGGACAGCGTTGCAGTGTCCATCATCAGGGCAGATCCGGTAGATCCGAAGATGTGCACATCTGCCCTGATGATGGACACTGCAATGCTGTCCGAAACGTTAGCTAAAGAAGGAGTTAGCGCAACACGGCAAAACACCCCAAAAACAAACAACAAAAATTAATTATGTTGTTGTAGCTGAAAAAGATTTTTTATTTTTTTTTCTAAAATTCAAATTTTTTATGATGATTTTCAGAAAATCGCGGCCAAACTGATATTTCCCGAAAATCTTCATACAAAAATTGAATTTTTGAAAAAAAAATACAGTGTGTGGCAAGCATGCACGACGGAAGTGAAACTTTTAGTATTCTTCTCTCTCTCTTTTCATTTCATTCTCTCTTTTTTTCTGTCTATTGAGATATTTATAAGTAAAAAAACAAATCGTTGATAAAAAAAATTAAAAGTTATAAAAATATGGGATTTGAACCCGGGAACCTGCATAACTAGTGTCGAACGCTCTGCCTCTAGACCGCGGTTATTACGTATTCGACCAAAATATCATATAGTCAAAATATCTAAAAGTCGCAGCACGAGAGCATTTTATCACTTTAAAAAAATATATTATTAAAAAAATCACAAAAAGAAAAAAAAATCGAACCTCGGTTCTTCACGACGACAATCGGGAGCTTTGCCTCTAGACCGCGAAACTGAGTTTGGAGAGCGACCGAAAGTAGGTATATAATATTGGCTAGGCTCCTATAGCGAAATGATCACGGTTTTTGATGACGGTCATGAGTTGGTTTTACTCCGGTCCTCGAAATTGCATAACGCGCGTAAATAAGTTTCACTTCAAAAATCGTTTTCAGCTACAACAACATCAATCACTTATTTACATGTGTAAGTATGATAAAAATAAGAAAATATACAAGCCGCGTATTGAGGGCAGGTTACTCCGTAAGCGTGGCAAGCGGCCTTGCCACAACGAGCGCAAGCACCTTCGTCCCTTAGTCGGTTTCTCAAGAGTACCCTCGAAGAAATGTTGATGGGGGGAGATAATCAAAAAGACCCTAGGGAACGAAGTGAACTTGTTATGTAAATAACATAGGATTATTTTTCTTACTTGGCAGTAAGTAGGAACCTGTCAAATCTGTGATTGGTTTTGTCTATTGTTTACGCTCTGGCAATAACAGGAAGTGACTAAAATTGAAAATGGCGCCACTTCCCGGCCGGACACAGGAGAGTGTGCGCGTTCGGTCAGGGGGTCAATTATTATTTCTGGGGGCCTGATGATCTGATCGAGATATATTTCATGGATTTGTGATTATTACCGAAATGTTCGGTTTGTGCTTCAAGTTTAGAAGTTTAATAATATTTCCCGCGAGAGAAATTCGCCACACGTGGCGTGGATAGTGAAAACGTATTTTGTCATGTGCGGCCGTGAACGTCATCAGAGATTATCCAAGTGATCGGTGGTTATTTCTGCCGATGGACTGTTATCGCCGTGAGCATTTTGATTCGGAGCATTTTTAAGTTCTTCCTCGCCTCTTGGAAGGGCAACTTACGGGTTATCCGTGAAACCGGCACATGGCTGGTCCTCACTGGGTTGATGACCAGCCACATCAGGTCACTGAGGTAGGACGGAAGGGGACCGGGCTCGCAAAAACATTCCCCAGACCCACTCATGATGCCGGGGGGGGGCAGCTGACTGGACGCAAGGTCTATCCGCCCCCCGTGATGGGGAAATGAGCAATACAGTACGATGGAGATCAGTAGAGCAGTTTAATTATAGTTTATAATTTACTACTTATTTAATGTTATATATTTAAGTTAAGAAAGTGAAATGTAAATTTCTTTTAACTTAATAAATAAAAAATAAATAAAAATCATAAACCAAGGTTTTAGTAACATAATGAAAATTCAAATAGCAAACGTAGAAAATAAGTTGTGATCAACAACAAATTGACGGATAATAATAGAGAAAAAGAAGGGAAAAAATATTTATAAAACGGAATAAAAAGACAATATATACAACAAATTAATAAAAATAATAAAAGAAATAAAATTTTAAATTCATTCCAATCATTCCATAAGTCAAGGAAAGTAAAAACAGTGATTATCGCAAAAACACAAGGCAATCAGTCATTTGCAATATTGGTGAGTCATATTCTATACTATAATTTTTTTCACAGCAACAATAAAATAGTAACAACATTCTCCACTTTCAATCAAAGCTTTAAAGCCAGTGACCTCATTTAAAAGAATTAAACCTTTTTTCTGTTATATTAATTCATATGGCTGTTACCATATACACATACGAATAACTATTGTGATTTTTTTTTTTATTGTTCTTCAATGTAAAATCTCATTAAACCGCAATTAAGCAATTTGTCAACAGGATGTTCGTGTTCAATTACAATATAACATATGAACATAATATCATTACTAATTACACTACAATTTATACATAATATTTATCACTAACCACTGCCATAATCAATAGTATTACTAATACAGAGTATCTCTGCTTAGTAGCCATGTTTTCAGCATATATCTGAATCTCTGAGGTAATTCGCAATTTTTTTATATTGCTTGGTAACATTAAATATGATTTTAAAAAATGATACGTTTATGTTAGCTCAGAGGGTTGGAGCTGGCAACACGGTATCACAACCTCATACTTAAGCTCACATTTTAACACAACCTCAAATAACACATCTGCCCTGATGATGGACACTGCAATGCTGTCCGAAACGTTAGCTAAAGAAGGAGTTCGCGCAACACGGCATAACACCCCAAAAACAAATAACAAAAATGCTTGGTAACATGTCGAATATTTTGGGCACGTTGTATTTCAGGGTTCGCTGTCCGTAGTTATTATTATATTTTGGTACAAGCAGTCGTTCATTTTTAAATTAAAACAATATTTTTACAATATTATTTATTTTTTTGTACCTTTTTTCTGTACTACAATATAAACCACTGTTATCATTTGTAAAATGTGTATTCAAGAATAGACATAAATGAATAAATAAACAATGGCAAATTCTAAAATATATAAATATCTGACAGAGGAACCGAAAAATACTACTATTATGCATCAAAATATTATGTCGATTAATTAAAACTTAAACGAACTCTAGATACAGCTGAACCGCGTAAATATAGACTTTGATCTAATCATTCTTACAGAATAATGGTTAGCAAATATTTACACTTCAAAATGCATGAATCACTACTGTTCCTTCAATTCGACAAAACATGATAGTCAGAACGATGTAGTTGTGATATACACAAAAAATGATCTAGTCTTTGTCGAAACTTAAATAAACATTGCTGACGCAAGCTGTATGCAAATAATGTACAATAATGATACGTGCATTCGAATCCACATTTTTCTTGAATCACTTTGACAGATAAATAATTTTTGCCTAATACCTATAGGAAGTTTTGGAATGCCTTATTTCTGTAATGTACATGTTTGAAGTTTCTTATAGATTTCCAACTTTTCTTCCCTAAATTGTATTTTACAGGATTTATATTTTTTATAAACTGCATTTCTTTGATTTTCTTCTTTCTTTTTAAATACCACCACAGTAGGCGGAAAATGTTGCTTGTGTTGTGATGGAGTACTTAGCCAGCCGAGGAATTGAACACACTACGCCCGGGTGGGATCCAAACGTGATGTCAACTCAGACACCGACATAATAAGATATATATATAATGCATGCACATTATATTTATAGAAAGAAGAGAAAAGTCGATGTTTTGTTTAATTACGTTCGAATATGCACCAGACATCGATTACTCAGCGCATTCTCTAATTGCCAACAATGCGATGGATAAAGAATGCCAAAATTGGCATGCGTTAAAGTTCCGCATTGAAGCACCTGGCATCTGTTGCGCATCAGGAAAAGTCGTACTGCCACCTCTTTCCTAATTGCTGGTGCATCAGGCGATTCAAAATAGTTTTTGCGCAATTTCAATTCTTGCTTCCAAAATACGTCGTTTGGAGCAACAAACATCACGATCACACATCCGACGGACAAAACTTTGAATCCACATTCAAACTACAAGACCAGGTGTACCATAAAATTGGTACATTTAATTTTATTATTATTATTACGTTACATAATATACATGTAGATAGCAAAAATGATAACATAATAATATTGCAATAACTGCATAAGTTTATTAAAAATAATTACAAGTGTTATTATGAATTGTAGGTCGATATTAGTTCCTAGCTAGGCAAATTGCACGTTCTAAGGAACCAAATACTGTTAAAATTTCAAAGTGTTCTTGTTTTTTTTTTTAAATTTTTTTTATGAAATTTGAATATATATTAAGTATTTACTAAATGAGCCATTAATAGGTAATTGATAATAATAGGTTCATTGGTGTAGTCGCCTGATGAGGACCCAAAGTTTCTCCAAATCTATTTTATGGGCAGTAATGAAGAACGCATGACAATCCGGTACCGGTGCAATTTTATCGAACGGGCAGAAGAGCGATCAATTGTAGAATTATTGAAAAAATGTATGGAGAATCGAAACTAACTTATTCTTTTTTTTATTTTATTTTTTTATTTTACACTTTTTTTATATAAGATAATGTGTCCTTACTGGGGTACCCCGTTCTAAGGTCACATTGTACATGGTTATGTGTTTGAAATAGTATAAGTACATATGTTAAAATACTACATAGAAAATTAAAAAACAATATTTAGAGAAAAATAAAACATAATACAAGCTTTAGTCTTTGTTGGGTGGCAAAATTATATCTATTTTCTTCCTTCCCTTATCCATAATCCATTTCTTAATGTTTCTTTTGAAGTCAGTTATTTTTTTAATGTTTTTTTTTATTTCAAAAGGGAGGACATTAAATAATTTTAAAGAATAATACTGCATATTTCTTTGTCCAAAAGTTGTTTTAGTTGTAGGTTGGTGTAACATTGTTGTAATGTGGATCTTGTGAGTCTGTCTGAGTTTGTGGGTGTAAAGTTGTCCTGGTTTTTGAATGCGTAAATTAGTATATCTTTTGCGTATAATTGTTTTTGTGTCATTACATTCAGGGTTTTAAACACATAGTCGGTAGGAGTTCTGATGGGAATCCTAAGTATAATTTTTAGAATTGCCTTTTGTGTTATGAGGACTGGTTTTATAGTGGAATCGCATGAGCTTCCCCATCCGATAAGACCATATTGTAGTTGAGATTTGGCTAGTGCGTAGTAAATTTGAATTAGTTGTTCTTTATCTAAAATGTTTCTTATTGTTTTGAAGAAATAGGTTAGTTTTTTGAATTTGTTGCTCACATTTTCTATTTGGAAGTTCCAATTTAAGTTTTGATCAATAATTATCCCAGGGTATTTTATTGTTTGAATTTCAATCAATTTTGGGCAGTTGCATGGAATTTCATGGTTCGCGGTTAAACAGTTTTTATGAATTTTTATGTTTAGGTTTGAATTGACATTATCTGTCTGTTTGTTGTTAATGTTAGTGAATTTGTATCAAGCCATTGTTTTTCCTGATTCATCCCCTTTTCAGCTTTAACAAATACAGTCTCCCACGACATTCCATGGAAGAGAAGAACTGTGTCATCTGCGAAACTTATTACTGAGCCGTGACAATTTAGATTACATAGATCATTTATATATATCAGGAATAAAATCGGCCCTAAGACACTGCCTTGTGGAACTCCGTATTGAATTGGTATTGGTTGACTTGATTAATTTTTAATCCTGACTAGCTGTGACCTTTCTGACATGTAGCTTTGAATGAGATTCAGTTCACGACCTACGATTCCAATCTTTTTGAGTTTTTCTAGAAGATATTTATGATCAATTGTATCGAAAGCTTTACATAGATCTAAAAATATTCCGATAGACTTATTACCATTATCGAGACTATGTTTTATACTTTTAACAATAGAGGCGATGGCATCGGAAGTTCCCATATTTTTTCTAAATCCGTATTGATTTTCAAATAGTATGCGGTTTGTTTCAAGATATTGAGTGAGCTGTTTTTTAATAACTTTCTCTACTATTTTTGAAAGATTATTCAATATTCCTATCGGTCTATAGTTATTTATATCCGCTTTATTTCCGGCTTTAAAGATTGGTATAACAGAACCCAATTTAAGCGATGCAGGAAAGACACCATCCTTGACACATCTGTTCACAAGGTGGAGAAGTGGTTTGATTAGTTCATCTCTATTTGATTTAATTATTCTCATTGAAATGCCATCTGATCCGGAAGTGAGTGTTGGTTTCAATGAATCTATAATGATTTTAATGTCATCTGCCGTAACTGTATTTAATTTAAAGGTAATATTATTAGTAAGTGTGTTGTTATTCTCATTAGCAGTACGAAGAGGTTTAATGATTTTTTTAGCTAAATTAGAACCGACATTGGAGAAATATTCATTTACAAATTGGACTATTTCCCTGTTCTTTCATATTTAATTTTTGATTTGGTGTATCCAGTTCGGAAATATCACTGTTTGTATTGTTGTTAGTATATATCATCTCCCTTATAATTTTCCAGACAAGTTTAGGGTCGTTTAACAGTCTTGAATCTGACTTTTATTATAGTTACCTCTGGCATATTTCAGAAATTTGGAACACATATTTCTATAATGTTTATAAAGATTTAGTAATGAAAGATCAAGTGGGTTTTTTTTAGTTTTCAAGTGTAATTTGTCTCTAATTCTTATACTTTTTAGAAGTCCTTGAATAATGCAAGGTTTTTTATTTACGTTTGTGTGAAGTCTGTGTTGTGAATGATTCTGAACATTTATGAATATTTGTTTGAACAATGTTTGTAAACGAGTGCCAGCAATCTTGAAAATCTTTAATTTTAAGTAATTCTCCCCAATCTTCCAATTTTAATAAATCCTTTAATTTGTTAACATTAATTCTTTTTTCACAAGTGTGTTTTCAATATATGTTTGTGTATTTTGAAGTTGAATGGTGAGTAGTAGTGTGGTCAGTAATATTGGAATGGTGAACGGCGGTACAGTATGGTTTGTTTGTTTTTACCATGATGTGGTCAATACAGGAGGCAGATACAGTTTTAGCAATTTCGTTATATCCCAATCTTGTTGGTACATTAAATGCACTGATCAGCCCATGATGCAGCAAAAGTATTTGGTAGTCATCACACTGCGGGTGTTTCTGTCCTGTATTTAGTAGATTAATATTAATGTCCCCAATTAAGTACACGTTCCGAACATCTCATAGTAGGGTTAGCTCATCATCCATGGAATTAAGAAAGGGGGATATGTCTCTTGTTGACGGTGATCTGTATATCCCGAATATTGAGATGTCATTATTAATGTTTATCAGTAGACAGTTTGCGTCTCTGAGTTGAATTTCCTTTACAATTCCTTAGATCTCATTTTTAAGATAAATTATCACTCCGTCATTCTGACTTTTATGTTGCGTGGAGTTATATACCTTATAATTGTCCATATGTTTTGGTGAATATGTTTCTTTTTTTATACGACATTCTGTGAGTATGATAATGTCGATTTCTTCATCAAGTTGATGTAGCATCACTGTCTACTCCACGAAATTTTTGTTGATGCTTCTAATATTCTGGTGGAGTATTTTTAATGTTTTTTTTTGTTTTGTATATAGTCATTAATTTCTTGTATTGTTGAAGTTGTGATGGTTTCGGAAGAAGGGTAATCGAATTTTATCAGTTAATGGATCCATTTTTGGTAAAAGTGTCCAATATATTGTAGATGATATATTGTAGATGTAGAAGCCCGAGTAAATCAGGCCTCCAAAAAGTTGGGCGTCTTGTACAGGGCTAGGAGATTCTTCAACAGTGACCAGCTGCTGACCCTGTACAAGTCTCAAGTCCGCCCAACTATTGAGTTTGGGAACCACCTCTGGGCTGGTGCCCCAAAATACTTGATAAACCTGCTTGAATCTGTGCAAAGGAGAGCGATCCGTCTGATTGACAATCCGTTGTTAACAGACCGATTGCCTTCTCTAATGCATAGACGCAATGTAGGCATGCTGTGTCTGTTCTACAGGTATTTCAATGGAGCCTGCTCCAAGGAGCTAGCAGCATTGATTCCTGATGCACCGGTGCACGTGCGCGAAACTCGACGGACACGAACGGAACACCCGTTCACGGTTGACGTTGGCTTCATGAGAACGGGCTGTTTTTACGACTCGTTTTTGTGTAAGTCGGCTCGTATGTGGAACGAGCTACCGGCATCTGTTTTTCCTCCCTCCTATAATCCGAGCCTCTTCAAGGCCCGCATTAACAAATCACAACGCCGCCCAACCGGGTGGTGACATAGTTCCCCTGTCTGTACACTGCACAGGCAGGGACACTCTTGTGAGTTGATTTTTTTAGATCGGCTAATTCCGTCTTATTTTGTAAACAATTGTGATAGCGCCCTTGAGGTGATTTTTCACAAAAACGGCGCTATACAAATTATCCAATTATTATTATTATTATTATTCAACTCACTCAGTTTACGATCAATGTATTCGGTGAGCGAGTCCATGATTTTTTGATGTTCAATTGCGGATCTTGTTGCTGACATGATGTTTGTAATGACACAATTAAATAATTCCAATAGCTTGTGGAGTAATGCACTGTAATCACACTTAGATTTAGAAACTTTGCGCCTGTCAACTGGCAAGTAGGCAATATGGCTAACTTATCGGTCAGCCTGGAAATACGTATATAGGTATTTTGCGTGTTGACAAAAACAATGACGCCTTGATACGCTTCGAAATTTAAATGTTTGATATTTTAATTATTTTATCGATTTGAGCACTCTTTTTTGAATTATGTGTTCTACTGAAATGGTATGTCCACTAGGTACTTCACTGATATGAGTTAAATTGTTTTTTGTAGAATCATAAGATTGAACAATCACTTTGTTTTTTCACTGAATGTATATTTTTAAATACAGATAGTGCCGGAAGGTGATATTCTTTAGAAATAGAATTAATCACAAAGTTTCACTTATGTGATGTATTCACTATTTCACTAATATTTGTTGTTGGTTTCCTTGTGATTGAGAGAACCATAAGTTTGTTTATTCTCTTGATTAATAACTTAATGTATTTTTTTTTATGGCAGATAATGCCGGAAAGACACTTTATTTCGAAAAAACTCAATCCACAGGCGAAGCGCAATCGTCGTTTTAGTTAATTTAGCACTTTACACTTGTTAGTACTTGAAATTTTAATACTTTTATATTCAGTAAACTAGGAGATGATAGACAAACGTCAGTTCAATAGTAGGTAGGTAGTAGATTATTCAATTGTTTAAAATAGTTTCACCACAAGTGAGAAATGACAACTATCACGTCGTCATCAAGGCCGAAAAAGTACCACCAGGAGAACACGCTGGCAGGTTTACCGCACCAACCGTGGACAAACCGTCATCAAGGCCGACAAAGTACCACCAGGAGAACACGCTGGCAGGTTTAACGCACCAACCGTGGACAAACCGTCATCAAGGCCGACAAAGTACCACCAGGAGAACACGCTGGCAGGTTTAACGCAACAACCGTGGACAAACCGTCATCAAGGCCGACAAAGTACCACCAGGAGAACACGCTGGCAGGTTTAACGCAACAACCGTGGACAAACCGTCATCAAGGCTGACAAAGTACCACCAGGAGAACACGCTGGCAGGTTTAACGCACCAACCGTGGACAAACCGTCATCAAGGCTGACAAAATACCACCAGGAGAACACGCAGGCTGGTTTAACGCACCAACCGTGGACAAACCGTCATCAAGGCCGACAAAGTACCACCAGGAGAACACGCTGGCAGGTTTAACGCAACAACCGTGGACAAACCGTCATCAAGGCCGACAAAGTACCACCAGGAGAACACGCTGGCAGGTTTAACGCACCAACCGTGGACAAACCGTCATCAAGGCTGACAAAGTACCACCAGGAGAACACGCTGGCAGGTTTAACGCACCAACCGTGGACAAACCGTCATCAAGGCTGACAAAATACCACCAGGAGAACACGCTGTCTGTTTTAACGCACCAACCGTGGACAAACCGTCATCAAGGCCGACAAAGTACCACCAGGAGAACACGCTGGCAGGTTTAACGCACCAACCGTGGACATTTTTATGGCAAAACATCGAGACAGTTCGATTGACCATCAACATGAGAGTACAAATGCAAAATTATGGCTAGAGAATTTCGAGAAAACTAACGCGTCCTCTGCAAAATTACAACAGAAAATTTGAAATTTCCCCAGAATTTGACTCCATTTCGTTTTTGAGCATTTCTCTACATTTTTGTGCATTTCCCTTTTCGCTAGGGAAATTTTCCTAGACATCACATCACCGAGAGTACATTTCTGATTTTCTCTTATCTTAAATCAATACTAAAGTTTTTTTTTGCAGGTAGTTAATTACCTTCCAACTTTATATTATTAAACACCACGCTGTAGTATACCTGCGACTGAAGTGTGCATGCATGCTATGAATTCCTATATTATTCATACGGATCATTAGTGACTCGCGAGCCGTGAAAACCGTTAACAAAAACCGGTGCACCGGTCCGCCGCGAGTCACCAGCTCACCGGCTCACTCGTTCGCGAACTGTTGGCTCACCAGCTCACTCGTTCGCGAATTGTTGGCTCACCAGCTCACTCGTTCGCGAACTGTTGGCTCACCAACTCACTCGATCACAAAGATCCGCGAACCGTGGATAGCGGTTTTTGCCAACCGAATCTTGCGGATCCGTATGGAGAGCCGGTTCACATTTTTTAACGTAACATATATATCCGAGCAAAGAGCATTTTACAACTTAATAATATAAAAAAAGATAATATGAAATAATTAATGGAAATAACATAAAATAAAACTCAGATGAAATAAAAGAAAATACAATATACAATAAGGGCGGTATTAAAAAAAAGCGTATGTTCTCTATTTAAATTTATTTTTATTTACATCCCATATCATTATTATCACAGTAGTGGGATTTATCTACTAAAATAATACATAAAAATGTATATTGTAACATATTTTATCTCTAATACGATATCAGATCGGTAAGTACCTTCTTACGGGTTCCTCATTCACGCCCGATCCAAAAAGAGTGTCCACTAAAAGGTGAATTTCGTTTATTTCGTGGCCTTCTCCTTTTACCAAAAGCCTTTCTAATCCTAAAACTGTTTGCTCTGTTTCATTCTTCCTCTATTACGAGTTACGAAAGCTCAGCGGACCGGACTGGCTGACTGTGAGAGTATAGAACTGTAGACTAGGATGGATCGAAAAACTAGCTTATTTTTCGAACCGCTATGTACGACGTATAAAAATATTACTTTTATTAATATTACTTAAAATTCTACGCAACATACTTTATGCTTATTTTACGGTTAAATAAATTAATACCTACTTTAATTTTTCAATGTTTTCCGGGAATGTCCAATTTTTTCACAATTGCAGGCATAGAATAAAGAATAACACAAAAGTGCCTACTGGGTGTGTTTCGTGATACAAATATTTGCCTAGTCAATGCCTGATTTTCCAATACAACGCCGTGCTTATGAAATTTAAATGGGATGGAGATCTACAATGTCAGGCGAGTGTGAGGGAGATGGAGCGTTGGGCTGTTTGGCTAAATGGAACATTTGTTTCTATTAACAGTTGGATGGAAGGCACTTTCAGCCTTATTTTTTATTCTATGGTTGTAAGTCTTCGCTCGTTTTGTCAGAACAAAACCAGCAAGAACTTACCTAACCCTACCCCACCCGCCATCCCAAAGTAGAAGAGTGTAATTTATATTACAACATTTTATAAAAATGGACAAGGATTCAGTGGTTCCACTATTTTGAGGGAGGGTATTTTTAAGTAAAGAAAGAAGAGGAAATTCTGAAAAGGAAAAGGTTTGAGGGGTGTGCGGAATCTAGGGATCACTGTGTCCAGGAGTGACGGTCTTATGAATATATCCCTTCCGCTGCGGCGCAAGGCGATAGATGAATATAGTTGAAGAGGTCAAAAGGTCTCCCTAAAGCAGCGTCCGGATCTGGCACGCCACGCAGATAGTGAACACCCTCATCCTCATCCTGAACACACCTCACCCGGTGAACCCGAGCACCCCTGCTAAATTATCTAACGGAGTGAACCACTTGGGGTGACCCATGGCAGAGGTGTTGGTAAAACCGCTCCCAAATTCATTGTGGGAGAAATCGGGAATAATCGATCTTCATAACAGCGTAGAACAGATGTAGCCATCTCTAGGTTCAAGTCCACATACTTTGGTCGAGAATTGAAATCTTTGGTTTTTGGACCCATCCTACTGCAGATTGTAGTAGGATCGCTAAGAACTCTAAATATCTGGAAGTTGGCTTAGTCCAAGATTCCAGGGTTAAATTGACTCCTGACCCTTTGAAATGAAATTACATTTAGGTGCAGGGCTCGTCCTTTCCGAAAATGCGATTGTTTATTTGTGGTTCCGAGACTATTTTTGGGAGGCGAATTTTTTTCCCGTTTTTTCGAAAACTCGGAAAAATCGATTTTTATTTACTCTCATTATATTTGTGATCTATCAAAAATATTTTTTTCATAAAACGGAATGCTGCATAAAAATTTTTACCCGCAGAATGAAAGGCGTTATTTATAAATATAAGCTTCTGAACGGTTTAGTATCAATACCAGACATTCTGGCTAAAATAGGATTTTATTTCCCGGATAATTTTGCGCGAGGTCGCCAACACAGGCTTTTGATTCTTCCTAGGTGCAGAACTAACTTACCAATGGTGATGCCCTTGGGAATAATCAATGTGAAATGTGGATATTTTCCACATGTCCTACAGCGTATTTAAACGTGAAATATTATTATTCAATACTTAACATTGTAAACCTAAATTTGATTTTTTTTTCTTTGTCCCACTTGTAAATGTATTTGTTATTCACTTTTTTGTAAATTTTAATTATCGATATTGCAATGTTCTGGTTTATATTGTTTTCGCAAATAAACAATAAATAAATAAATAATTACTATGATGCGGTTCGAACGGAATAATAATCATACATTTATTATGTACGCATTTAATTTGATGTAAGATTTTGACTATATTTCGTTTTTAATCCTGCTCTTTCCCGAGTCGTAGGTACTCTCAGTATCGCTCTGGTATACAACAGAATTCAGAATCGAAATGTTGCTCGAAATGGCGTTGAAATCGATGAAAATCTTCAATGGGACACTCACATAAATAGCATTACAAAGAAACTTATAAAGCTCATGTACTACTTTAGAAACGTACGCAACATACTAAATAAAAATGATGTATTTAAAGTCTACTATGCTCTTTGCCAATCACGCTTAGAATATGGAATTATTATTTGGGGATTTGCCTAAAACCTTCACATGAAGCAGCTCGTTAAAACACAAAAAGTAATAGTAAAAATAATCCTGAAAGTACCCATAAGGACTCCATCAAAAGAATTTTTTAAAAAAATTTACGTGTTCAGCATTATAAAACTGTACTCAAAAAATGCGCTACTCAATTTTAAAGAAAAATATGAGTACCTTGCTGAACAACACACCTACACTGCAAGGACAAAATCCTCAAATCTACAAAACATTCCAAAATTAAATACATCTTTCGGCCAGAAAAACCACTATTTCCATGCTATAAAATTATATAATGCCCTTCCTATTGAAATTAAAAACACCATGGATATAGAAAAATTTAAAAAACATCAAATTAACTAAACGTGAAGATGAGGAAATCATTAAATTTATGAAGTTACCCCAAAGCAACCTACAGACAACAAACATCAACAAAAATCATGATCAACACACATACAACAACCTACACCTTTAGTCCGCCTCGGAACAGGAATACCTAGCGAGGAGAACTGAGAACAAACTACATCTCTTTATATATTTATGTTACTTAATATTGTATCTTTTTTACTTTATTTTATAATGCCCTTAAATAAAAAATAAAATGGTGTTTAGTGACTATATCTGAATAATCAGGTACCACTTTCCACCATTCTTTACCATATCGTTCCCCTTTTGCTGCAGTTAGCCTCAAAAATATAAAAAATTTATGATGACATAGTCCCACTGGTTCCGGGTAGTTTAGACTCGTGTCTTGTGCGGTATTCGCATAAAAAATAAAATGCGTGTGATACATGCGAAAGATAAAGAAATAACAACGGAGCTATGTTACTATTACTTTTATTAATATTACTTAAAATTCTACGATCAGAGCTATATACTTTATGCTTATTTTACGGTTAAATAATCTGATACATTAATTTTTACCATGAAAATTAAATAACATTACTATTAAAAAAACCTAAACAGTATACCGCGGTGCCCCTGAAAATCGAGTGAGAAGCGGCAAAGGCCCACGACTTTGCGCAACTTCTAACTATAGCGACATCAGTAAGTTACAGTCGGAACGTGTACAAAACTTTTGTAAAGGTTTATTTATGGCAGTCCACATTCTTTGTTGAACCCTATTTATGATCCATTAAAATAGTCTATTGAATTCCTTCGACTGCCTCGCGAAATGGCTCGGGAAACACTTTGGCCGGGAGCCTATTTGTAATTTATACCCGTGTACAATATTATATAACCTGTTCCTTTGCTTGTTACGATTAATTACCTTTGACAGGATCAATAATTAATCTCTAACAAAGCCAAATTGAGAAGATCAGTTGTTATTACCTAGATGTTTGGCATTTTTTATTGCTTCTGAAAATAAATTATCTGAGTAGAATAAATACCCGTTCTTCATGGATGTAAAATATCCATCAGAAGCTAAGATCACACCTGCCCTACTCTGTGATCTAGTTTATAGAATCTATGAAACAGATCAGTGGGAACCGTTTTTCTATAATTCTATTCGATTAAAAAACTGAACTAAAAAAAGGCACGAACTTCAACTTTCAAGAATACATGAATAAATAATTTCACATGAATACATTAAAAAATAATATTGCGTATTTTTGTTTTATGTCTTTTTCTTAAACGTGATGACTATAATTATTACCTATAATCTTAATCTAAATTGAATGTGCTGATATATTTTTTTCAATATTGTTTTGTCATAAAAGATATTGTTCTATTTTCAGCTAACTGTAACACTATTTTTAACTATTGTTATCTTCGTACATATTTTCTTGCATTCCCTTGAACAATTGAACTATGAAAAATTGTATAAAACCACAGACATAGGAATTAATAGACGAGAAGATAACGGCGAGGGGTAAAATCAACTGTTGAAGAACGAAGGGAGTAAGGCTGACTGTGATTCGTCAATAAATCAATCTGACAGTAAATAGGCATCTCGCATTATAATATCACCATTTACTTCTTAAAAGTAAAATCTGCTTTTGAATGAATAGACATTTTTACGTGGGAGCGCAAATTACTCGCCACGTTATGAACAAATTTGCGAAGTCCAAATTTGGCAAAAAAATTCGGTTCTATTTTCAGAGTCGAATATTTCGTTTAAGTATTTAGTTAAGACACTTTTATAAATGAACATAATTTACTTCCCAGCAACCAACCGGCTTTGTGTTTCGCGTCCAGACGTTTCTCGATGTGATAGTATATGTTTCTAAAACTGATCTATATTATACGATGTGAATATGTTTAAAATAAAGTAAAATAATGCTTTTATATGGAATGTAATACGACAATTGGGTTTATTCTCTTTTTCACATCTATTTTTACAAGTTTTCATAGTACAAGTCAACATTTTGCCGTGTTATTTCGTAAAATGAACCGATGATGCCTCGACCATAGTTCGCACAAGAATGATGACGTCACATTCTCAAGATTCGCGGGAAGCCATACGCTAGCCCAGCCGGCTCCAATGGAACCGGTATGAGGAGTGGGGAATAATACGCTTTTAATCACTTAGGGCAGGTCTACTAATATTCATATGTCTATGTATAAAACCTAGAATAAAGGGTAAATATTAAAACGGTATAAATAATAATATAAATATGGATAATAGTACCTACTCGACGAAGTATTTTTTAATCCCAAGTGGAATTTTTTTCGGTTGCAACACTGATGCAGTACTTACCAATAAAATAATACCTGAGAACGAGCATTTAGCTTTCACGAAGAAGTACTTCGTGGTTGAATAAATCTGTGAAAACGTTTCAAATAAATTAAGATGTATGTACCCTTTACGCAAATAAAATCCTAATTGTAAAAATAAAGTGCTTGAATCATAAACATTCTGCAAGGTGCAAAGGAAAATACAAATAACACTGCGCCGTAAAAAGCTCTTCACAATAAAATGAAAAAATGAAGAAATAAAATAATTTTCTTTCTATCGCTATTTTACTTATAAACATTATACACTTTACTATTTTTACTTCATTCAGTTAACTCAAACCAGTAGTGCGAAAATAAACAGTAATTATTGTACCTACACTCTATTGTTATACTAAGTTTACCCATCCTGAATAACTCAACGATCATCCACTAATCCAGAAGTATTACAAAGAGGAACCGGTCCGCCACAAGTTGGTGCAGTTGAGATCACCACACTTAAACCACTGGAGCGTTCTGCTTTATAATCAATTTCTGAGTAATCTAATAATTCTGGAAATTTACCGTTCTCTTTCAAAAAATTATATCTCCGAATTTACATATGAAGACATATAAAGTGCGTATAATGCAAGAGCCATTGAATGAACATACATTAGATTGTTTATCGCATATTTTACTGATTCATGAAAAAAATATTAATAATGTTTTTTTTTTTTGGGGTGTTATGCCGTGTTACGCTAACTCCTTCTTTAGCCGACGTTTCGGACAGCGTTGCAGTGTCCATCATTCCATCTTCGGATCTACCGGATCTGCCCTGATGATGGACACTGCAACGCTGTCCGAAACGTCGGCTAAAGAAGGAGTTAGCGCAACACGGCATAACACCCCAAAAACAAACAACAAAAATGCTCTTGGCCGTGAGAATCTAAAAATGCTTTTTTTTCTTAAAAAGAATGACACTATTTGAATAATGCCTACAACCACAATGGTAAGCGGAAAATGTTGCTTTTAAAAGAAATGTGAATTCGTCATATTATTTACTTTATATTTGCGGTTTTTTTAAAAAAACTTTATTAACTTTTAAAAATACACTTTTTATTATTAAGTCCCGTTAAACTGATTGACATCAGTTTGTCAACGGCTTCGTTAAACAATTATTTTTTTTAAATACATTTACAATTTTAACAAGTACATAAAATGTATACACAATTAGATTAGTACAAAAAAAATCTTTCACATAACCATTTTTTAACGTACATTTCCTTCTGAGAGTCAATTCACAGCTTTTTATTGAGTTGGGTAACATGTTGTAAATAATTAGTTCTTTGACCATAATATTCATTCAGGTATCTGGGAACTACAAGTCCATCGTTTGCAATTAGTCTTGTATTATGAACATGCTACACTATTTTATTATGCTCAGATTGAGATGTATTCTGACTTGCAATTTTAAGCCACAATAAAGCACGAATAGATAATAAATTTACATATTTGTATAGTAATGACTGTTCGTGATGGTTCGTATTTAGCTTTGTTTAATAATAATTTTACAAAATAATATTGTACATTTTGGACTGAAAGAAGATTTGTTTATGTTGAATGCCCCATGAAGTTATTCCATATCTTATCAGGGATTCCGCCAATGATATACTATTCTATATAGGTATACTATTCTAAGGGTATGTGGTGGAACAAAAAACTTCAATCTATAAAGTTTACTCACTATGGCTCTAAGCCGTGTGCAGGTTTTTCGTTTATGTATATCCCATTTAAAATTACAATCAATTTTTAAGCTTAGATATATTTTGAAACGTGTTTACCTATACGTATTTTGAAACAAGTTCAATATTTTTACATGAGCATGAGCATGGTTGTATTACAGAGTTATGGATTCAATTGAAATCATGAGAAACAATTTTAGAAGTTATGGTGATGGTGTTATGAGATCTGATGTGCATAATAATAATTTATTTTTATTTTAGAATTTATTCCAGAACGTATGCAGGGGTAGTGCAATGCAATACATTCCATATTTGAAATAATACACATAATTAGAGTTAGAACAATAATAATAATATATAGGTAATTCCGATAGGAAAAAAAAAATTAAGTGAAAAAAGATAAAATATAAACACAAAAATGAGTGTGAGCAGCCGTTTACGGAGGATATTTGCACATCTCCCGTCTCCAGAGGGCCATCAGAGGGGAATCCATCCAGGCAACCATGGCAGTGATGATTTTGTTACTTGATTGGCGTAGTCTGTGCCATAAGCTTCCCATGTGATGGCGGAGAAGCGCTCTGAAAGAGTGTACTCGTCCCTCCAGGAACATTTCCGTGGCGCTGCAATATCTCGGTAGGCGGAATAGTTGGCGATAAACATTATTGTAAGCGACTTTTAGTTTATGCTATTGGGATGCAGTGTAATCCACCCACAGTTCTGACGTATACAGTGAAGTGCAAAATGCGTTGAAAATTATCTTTTTCACGTTTGTACTGAAAAAGTCAAAACTACTTGACAGCATACCTGCTCTAACGGATATTGCTCTTTTTTGCCTTTCCATATCCACGATGTCTTTCAGGTCGTCTGTGATAATATGTCCCAGGTATTTGACGCTACGACTAACTTCCATTTTCCTTCCATCTAGCCATACTGAAGGTATTAGTATGTCTTCATTTTTGCATTTGAAAACCATAACTATCGACTTGGAATATTATTTAAAAGGTTATGATTTTTTGCAAAATCTTCACATATGTGGAGTAGTTTCATTAGTGCGCTAAGTGACGCTGCTAGAAAAACCATATGATCTGCGTAATTAATATTGTTTACACATACTCCTTGAACATGGCAACCGATCTTACTGTTATTAAGTCTTTGAATTAGTTTATCAGTGTATTTATTAAGAGTGCTGGAGACAAGCTTCCTCCTTGCGTTACGCCACTTTTCAAATAAAATGGGTTGGAAAACTCGCCAGACCATTTCACCACATTTTCTTGCTGCTTGTGCCAAATTAAAAGAATCGCTATTATATCTTCCGAAACTGCTCTTTTCCTGAGTTTATTGTGACAAATACGATCAAACGCTTTGCTTAGATTTAGAAAGCAGGTATAGATTGGCGTAATCCTTTGTTTATAATAGCTGAAGGTTTCTTTTAAGGAACATATTGCCATAAATATTGACAGTGCAGATTTAAATCCAAACTGGTTATCCTCTGTCTTTAGATGGTCTGTTACGACCGTCGATAATTTTTTCTCAAATATTCTTGCCAGGGCGGTCGAGAGTGAAATCGGTCGGTAGTTATCGATAACGGATGGATCAAGTTTTTTTGATTTAATTATGGGAATAATTACCATTTTCGCCATTTCGTTCGGGATGTACATATAACGAATGATACTTGAAAATAGTTTTGCTAGGATAATATGAATCGCTGGCCCAGCATACTTAATGTGCTCAAGAGCTATTAAGTTAATGTCCTGTGTCTTTTCGTGTAACCATTTCTCTTACAGCTCTTTCTATAATATGTGGAGTAATGCTGTTAGTGGTAATATTTCCTTCGGTTTTCAAACTAAAATTTACATTCTGAGATTTTTCCGCTACTTTTTCACCTGCCATGGAAAGGAAGTTACGAAATGAAGTTACGAAAGGAAGTTATGAAGGCCTCAGCACGGGCAAGCCACCCAGTGAGACCAACATTACTGAAAAACTTTGAAATGTAAAAAATATTGTACCAAATAAAAAAAATAAAAAAATTCGCTGGCGATATTTTCCTTTCCTCTAACTCCATTCACACAAAGAGGAGTTTTCATATTGGTTTTCAATTCTGAAGAGGTTTTTTGCCAAAATTTATAGAAATCTTTTTTTATTAGTAAGGTGGCAATACCATCCATTCGCTGTTGGATTTCTTTTTGTTGGCATTTTTCCAGAGCTACTTTGAAAATCGTTCGGTACTTCTTCTTGTCTTCGGCAGCTGGCCCTGAGAGTGGTTTTCCGGCCTCGAGCCATGTAAGAAAGGCGCGTCTCGATGCTGCATATTTGACTGCAACCAAATGATTCCATCCCGGAATGTTTCTATTTTTTCGACTCGTGTTATTAAATGTGGTAGAGGCAGCACTTCGCAGTGCATCAACAACATTTTTATACAAGGAATTTATTTGATTTTCATGTGATTGTGCCGCTGATTTTATATCAAGGTCTGATTGGTCGAAATCTTGAATTATGTTTAGAAGTTTGCTGTTAATAGTTTCAGTATATTTTGTTATTTCAACATTCGATTTTGGATTCCATCTAGATTCTAGAATCTAGAATTATCAATCATATTATCATTACACGATTCCACAAAGGCTGGTAGAAATTGAAGGTTGAGATTTATTAACATTGGCAAGTGGTCAGACTACACTGCATCATATTTATTTATTTATATATAATTTATTTACAGATCCCCATCATTAAATGATTTTTTATTTGTAAAAGAACTAAAATCTTATGTTAGAAATCTTGACAGAAACAATTTTACTTTTTAAATTTTGACAGGTTACATTAATATAAATATTAATGATAACAATATAAATGTAAATTGTCAAAATGAGTATCTAAATTGTTTATCTCACCAACAAGAGTAACCTTAAGTAACTCTGCATGTTTATACCACATATTTGTCAAGTCGCACAAGGCGGCCAATATTATCTCTTCAATTCTCGAAACTAATATCACAGATCATTACCCGACTTTTTATGGACACCATTTCAAAAATACATCTTTAAACCGAAATTCCGTAACTCTAGAAAAAGTACACATTGATTATAAAACTCTAAACTCTTTACTTCAGTCAGAAAACTGGGAAAATGTTATATCAATAGAAAATCCACATTTAGCATTAGCGAATTTTTATAATACTCTTAGAGATTATACTCTAAAAAGTGAAAGTAAAATAGGTAGTTGTCGCTAACAGAAAATATAAAACAATTAAACCTTGGATTAATTATATCAATTAAACAAAGGGAAAAATTGTATAGCAAAATGTTAAAATATCAAAAGGATTGCCAAAATAATAATCTCAGAACAATGCCTTATCTGAAAACAAAATATCTAATGTACCGAAACTTACTAAATAGACTGATACGAAACTGCAAAAAGAAATACTATTGTGAACAAATTGAAAATGCTAAAAATAATACTAAAAAAACTTGGAATATTATAAATGAAATTGCCAACAAAAAAATTATGTCTTCAAATATTGTAAATGAGGTTAAAATAAAAAATGAAATAATAACTAACAAATCGACCATTGCAGAATGTTTTAATAATTTCTTTACAAATATAGTAGACGAGGTACTTGAATCTTCCGGCATTATTGCTAATGATGATTATATGGAGACATCTCCTCAATTAGATTCTAATAACGATTCAATTAACTCTATAGAATATTTTTCTCCTATTACATTTAATGAAATTGAAAAATATATTGATAGCCTAAAACCATCCAACTCTGAGGGAAATGATGGACTATCATGTGATACATTAAAAAAATAAAACAACATGTCTTAACTCCATTACAACATATTTTTAATATATGCCTCAAAGATGGTCATTTTCCAGAATAATTTAAAATCTCCACTTCAATACCTATTCATAAATCTGGGGATACGCATAAATTAGACAATTACAGACCAATATCCCTTTTTTCAAACCTATCAAAAATATTCGAAAAATGCATCAAATTTAGAGTCATTGAACACTTAGAAAAATATAAAATTCTATCGAAAAACCAATACGGCTTTCGTAAAGATCTAAGCACTGAGGATGCTATATATATGAATTGAAAAAAAATATTAACACATCTATCGATAAAAAAAAGAAATGTCTTGCCATATTCCTACATTTAAAAAAAACTTTCGACTCCGTTAATCATAATTTACTTATTAAAAAAATAACTCGACTGGGCTTCAAAAAAGACACACTAAAACTACTATCAAACTATCTTAAAGACAGAACACAAAAAACAAAAATTGAGATTAATTATAGTTCAAAGACACAGATAAAAAACGGAGTTCCGGAGGGAACTGCGCTTGGCCCGATTTTATTCTTAATTTATATAAATGATTTATGTAATTTTGTAATCCCTGGTAAAATTGTTTCTTACGCCGATGACACGGCAATAATAGTGGATGGTAATAATTGGACAGAAACTTTTTCGAAAGCAACTGTATGTATTTCACTTGTTTCAAAATTGTTAAAATACAACAAACTTGTCTTAAGCTACAGCAAAACATTTTACTTACCTTATTATAAAAACATAAAAACAAACCAAAAGACAACCTTAAAATTAGAATCCATAATACAACTTGCAATCAAGAAATGTGCTTCCTGTGCAACGAACTTTCTAATGTCAAAAATATAAAATATTTAGGAGTATCAATAGATATTAATCTTAATTGGAAATCACATATTAATCAAACCACTTCTAAACTAAGATATCTTACCTACATATTTTATAGACTCAAGGAAATTTTAAACGCTGAAAAATTGAAAATGATCTACTTCTCCCTGGTGCAATCTGCAATCACTTATGGCATAATAGGATGGGGTGGTGCACCTGTTACATTTATTAAACCCCTACAAATAATTCAAAAACACATAATTAAAGTCATATTCAACAAAAATAAAACATTCTCGACCGACCTATTATACAAAGAACTAAATTATTTAACATTCGTAAATTATTTATATTACAAACTATGAAATATTTATTTAAAAACAAAAATAATTTCAAAATAAATGAAAACAGAATTTGCAAAAGAACAAATAATATATTTTACACCCCCCAAACAAATACTAAATTAATGCAGACACATAGCAGTTTCATTGGTCCTCGTACATTTAATCTTCTACCACTACAAACTCAAATGATAAATAAAACAATAGAATATGTTAAGGAGGTAAAATTATGGCTGAATGACGCAGATATTGAAACACTTTTTATATAAATTTATTGATCCTTTCTACAACTCACTTGCTGAAACCTTATAAACTATTGTACATAATGTTTTCTCTTTACTTTTATAATAACTATAAACAAACAAACAAAAAACTTTTTCTACTTATATATATTATACTTAGGTACTTGAAATATAATAATGGTTTTATACTACCCACACTCAGCCAGTGTCTTAGTGGGTTTTCATTTCTTGTGTATACAATTTGGTAATATATATTATGTTATTATTTACTGTCTATTAATATGTATAATATATGTAAAGAAATGAAAATAAATAAAGAAAAAAAAAATCATACACTTACTTTCACATATTTTGGTTCCTTGGAATGGGCAATTTGCCTAGTTAGGAACAAATAATTTCGACCTGATAAGGTACAATAATCTATAATCACTAAAAACGTTTTAATTATATCTTGTATCATATTGTACTGTGTGTAAATCTAAAGGAATGAATAAATAAATAATAAGTAAATAAACATTACCTGAATTCTAGGACCTTCCTTTAGACACTATTTTGGATTAATTACCAAATTCAGATTCCATGGCATCTGAGGGAGAAGAATATTCCATGGCATCTGAGGGAGAAGAAGATTCCATGGCATCTGAGGGAGAAGAAGATTTGTAAAAATACTATTTATTTGAGACTACGGTTTGAAAACCTTTTCCAGATATATCAGGGAAAACTTTGTTCTGAAATAATGATTGGAATAGTGAAGACAGACACAGGAAATCAGCAACATTTTGCGGGGAAAGAATGTACGTAATTTTTCGGAATAGTTTCCCTTTGTAGGAAAGTGTGGTTCCAACTAATAGTCTACTAAATATAATTTTTTATGCTTATTCGCTTTTCATTTACAGGAGAAAAAAAATTAATCTAAACGCTACTCAAAAACAAGGAGGCAATAGTCGTAGCCTCGGCCTTACTAACATCTAAGAAATGAGGTGTTTTTTTAGCTACAAATAAACTATAAAGATTGTTGGTCCTCAAAAATAGAGCTAAGACCTAAGGTATGGAAAATTTTCAATGATGTCACGTGATAGATTTAGTAAAAAAAACTTGCCCTATTCCATGAAATACAATATATGATGTTTCCAGTAATTTTAATATTTAAAAATGCTTGTGACCACTCATTTTCTCTATAAAATAAATATAATTAAAAAAAATGCATTAAATTTATTGCACCGCTGTTTTGCTAAAATTCAAATCAAATTATTACTTTTTACTAAAAGAAATCATCCGTTCACAAAGGGAATAACCCTTTTCAGCTGTAAACAGGTTGTTAGGTTCTACTTCACTATGTATATTGTAGTTGGAAAACTATTACTAAAGCTACAACAATGTAGTTGGAACAGCGTAATATATGGGGCAGAGATTTGTTTACGTGCGTGGGTAAGCACTATGATGGATAATTTAATAATGTTTATTTACCGCCAAATTTGTCCTTGGCCATAAAGCCACGAAACAAGTAGTTCTGTTGTAGTGCATCCGTTACTAGTACTAGTATCTACGTAGCGCACACTCGTCTGAATTGCAACATTAGCCGGAAAAATACGATTTCGGCCATTGATAAATATCATTAAAAACATTCTACCTAAATATAAAAAAAAATCCCTTGACTCTCTGCAGAAACGGGAGGTTCGTTCGATCGATGCTCCGAACATAATAAAAGGATTGCAATCTTAGTAATACAGGCGTGTGGTTAGAATGCTGTCCCTGTTCTACTTGTATTTCAATGGAATATGCTCCAAGGAACTAGCGTCATTGATCCCTTTGCCACTGGCGTATAGTCGGGAAACACTCCAAACGCGCGTCCAACATTTGAAAACGGTTAAGATTTGTCGCATGAGAATGGTTCGTAGGTTCCTAAGTATTGACCAAATAATGACAAAAATATTATTCTAATTGAAAAAAATACATGTAACGTAGACATAAATGGTGAAAATGAAAACACCACAAATATAATTTATGATGTTTCACAGGGGTAGGGGGGCGACCTACCATATTCAAATGTTTTTTAATGCCTGCTATACTAAACTGTTTTGTTTTATTTTAACTTTTTTATTCAAAGGTATATACATTCAACTATAAAAATTATTTATTTATTAATGACTATATCCCAAACTAGGTAAATGGGCGGATTACCTATGGTAAAGACAATCTATGGTAAAGACGGCCGGCGTGGTCTAGTGGTATACGCTTTTGACTACAGATCCGAAGGTCGCGGGTTCGAACCCCGCGTGCGCAAATAAATTTTATTTGATTAATTTGTGTTATTTCACAATTAATAATTTAAAATAATATATAGTATATTTGCGGCACGTTCCAGAGTGGAAGATACTCTCAGTATCGCCCTGGTGTAAGACCACCATTCAGAATTGAAACGTTGCTTGAAATGGCTTTAGCCGTGTTTGGTGACCAGATCTGAATAGCCAGGTACTTCCCCACCTTCCTCTTCCCCATCTCCCTCCCCTCCCCAATACCCTCAGCCTCACAACATACCCCAATTGGGGATGCCATAGTCTCACTCGCTCCAGACGGGAGCAGTTGGGACTCTTGTGCGGTATTACTGTAAAAAAAAAAAAAAAAATGATTTTTATGTAGTTACTATTGTATGTGTAAAATTTTTCAAATCTACGTTTGAAATGCATTTCGTACTTATTTTCCCAAAAACTATTTTCGTTTATTGAGGCTGTTACAGAAATGTAGTTTCCAAATTACTTGATTAATACCGATAATTATGGACTCAAAAATCATTTTTTCTCAAAGACGCTTGACAAAAAGTGGTAAAAAATGTTTTAATATGATGTTAACAATTATATTATATTAATATTAAGTATTTATGTGGTGGAATGACAATGTTATGTTTATCTCGTTAAAATGTATTTTTGGTCAGCTAAAGTTGCGATTTCTGCGTTAGTGCGGCGGCGGTGCTGCTAGGCGTATTTGTTTGTCGAGCTGCAAAGTGCAAACAGGGTTACTACCTGGTTTGTTC
Source organism: Hesperophylax consimilis (assembly GCF_061612785.1). NCBI lineage: Eukaryota > Metazoa > Arthropoda > Insecta > Trichoptera > Limnephilidae > Hesperophylax > Hesperophylax consimilis. The sequence continues at coordinate 315,896 of NC_142841.1, read as the reverse complement.
CAACCTGCGCTGGGAGGACGGAGCTCGGCTTTGCGCTTTTTTCACTTTTCTACAAGGGCCCTCTCACGGGAAACTCTATTTCCTCAACGTTTATAATTCATGCCATCGCCGCCCGCGCCGTGCCGTAAGCATTATCGCCATCGTCAACTCTCTAACGGCCCAGTGGACAAACCATTATTTCAAATGACACGAGGATAGAGGGCGGGACTGTCAAACTACATTTTGTCTTGAAGATAATAGAATTGAATGTGGCGCAACTGCTGAAGTTTATACAAACATGTATTATGTTGTGGTCGTGTCATTGTACCCAAAGTAAGGTTAATTTTATCTCATTTCGGAAATAATCAGTCAGACGGATTTTCAGACTCAGCAATGACTAGAGATTTTATTGCTCTATTTACTTAACGCCCTGAAGAAACGATTTTGTTATTGGGGTGGCCTTTTTATTAAAAAACTTACGTTAAATTAATCTAAATAAAATAGCCATAACCTAATTATCCTCAATTTATATAGACTTATAAGTTAAGAGTAAAACTTTTATTCCAGGTTTCATTATACGGGCAGAAACTGGAGTCTAGGGAATTTAACACAGTAATAACCTGCATCGGGAGTTGGCCTCTTTACAACTCTCTTAAAAGAAAGTCAACAGATAAGGTACCTGCATACGAAAAGCAAAGTTATACCTTTGTATAGCCCCGTCGATTCACAGCAGAATAATTCTGCGAGACCGTTTTCGGGATAGAAAAAGAAAATTATACAATATTGATCACATCATAAATGAATGCTCTTTATATTATGAAAACCAAACGTGAAGCTCCACCCCAGTCACAGAGGTGTTTCATTTTATGATAAATACAAACACGAATAAAAATTCCAATAGTCTAAATAATTCCTTGGTAGTTCCACGCGAACACGAGTCATTCAAATGAAGTAAGGCATATAGGGCGTAGGGCGCGGATGTAGGTATAATTTCCCGTTCTCGACTCGTCGCTGCTTTGAAACCGGGATGTTTTAAAGGCTCCACCTGAAAACTCCACCTGAGGGGAAATATTAATTACGAAAATCATCTTTGATGTTAAATTAAATGTTTTTTCTTTACGGAACATGTAGCTTTTCTTGTGAAGTGTAAATGAAGGAATTAATGTGAATAAAATAAAATAATACTGGCTCGAATCGCACAGAAAAGCAGCATTATGTTATTAATAGAATCACGTAGAAACTAATAAAATCACATAGTTGCTTTATTATTTGTGTTATACTGTGGTTTTAAATTTATGTTGTGATGTTTATGTAAAAGCCCAGTAGGGCGTTGATAAATAAATATATAATATATATTTTTTATTCTGTTTTTAATTTAATCGTTTTTTATTATTTGAGTTCCGCAGAAGAGTACTGAGAGCTCCCGTTCGGATGGAATCAGTGAGATTATGGCATCCCTAATTGGGGTTTATTGTGAGGCTGGAAGTAGTGGAAAGGGGGGGGGGGGTGATGGGGAAGAGAACGGTAGAGAAGTACCTGGATATTCAGATGTGCCAAGGATCGTAACCACTCAACGATGGAGGTTGTCACGGATAAGGAGATAAGATTTAAAAATATTACAGCACTCTTTATTGAAACACTCTTCTTATTTCATGCACATTTATACATCACATCACTCCTACTAGTACCGAAATACCGTACACCAGCAGGATAATTATCAGATTTATTTTTGGTTTATGTCCTTTGACTACTTAACTTGTGGCTGTGACTAGTGACTACTGCGCAGTGTGTGCACTGTGCAACCCCTTGTCAACAGTTTGACCTGCATTCAGCCTTTATGCAACGTCATTTCATTATCATTGTCGTTTTCCTTCATAAGTACACAAACTCATAAATTAAATTTGGACCACGAAATCACATATTACCTGAACTATTTAATCCATACCAACACACGAAAAACAAATTGACAATTTTTGTAGCAATAAACCCTCTGTAAATGTACTTTACAGTGCAATCGCTTACAGGTATTAGTACCTGTACGGTCAGCTTAAAGGTGCACAAGGTCTGGTTTAAAAACTGGCATTTTTAGTATAGGTACGGAAATACATCATTTTATTATAAATTTTGCATTAAATGCTTAAGAATTTCTGTGAGATCAAAAGTTCATATTTTTCTCCAATAACTAACTGCCTTTTGGCCAATGAAGGAAAAAGATACATAATATTATTATTTTGTCCAGTGACCTTGAATTAACTTCCAAGTAGGTACTACACAAACATTTTATATATGTTTTGGCGCTAGAAATTTTTTTATAAATTTTACCAATTTTCCTGAAATATTTTTTTCCGTTTTGGATTCACTTACCCCTATGTAGCAGCCTCTTGGTTAGTTTACAAAGGCATGTATAGATTGCTTAGGTAAGCATCTACTATATACTATATAAACGATCTATACACTGTAACCTGTACAGGGTGTAACAGGACGCACCTGACAGTCTTTAACCTGAGAAAGGTAAAGATTTTAACCTTTTATTATAAAGCTTTCCGCGCCATTTTCGTAACATTTGACCACAGAACCGATGCTCCCCGTTAAGCGCTGTTTCTCGGTCTGTTTCAGTCTTAGATCAAATTGTGATCAGTTGAAAGGCATAACAACGTGCCCATTGTACTCGAAAACAATTTCATAAATCTGAAACGAACTGAGAATCAACGTTTAACGGGGACTGTTGCATACCAAATCAATTGGTACGAAATAAGAATTAACAATCGTGTTTATCACAATAAATAAATAGGAATGGGAAAGGAGGTCCATTACTTTGTAAATGTTGCGGGCTCAATTAGAAGTTCTGATGTTGGTATTGAATATTCTGTGGGCACTATCGTTTATAGATGTACATCTAGCATTGTTTCACCACATGAACGGTTTTTACATCATAAATATTTATTGTTTCATAACATGAATGGTTTTTTGATCACTCTCGATAGTATAAAATATTAATTTAATGTATGATGATTGGGGCTGATAAATGAATTTTTTTTCCAATAATTATTACAAGGGGACTAAAAATGTGCAACGATATTCAACCACGAAAATAGAAAAGGGTAAGAAATAAATAAAATAATAAAAAGGGAAGGGCAATTTAGGTAGGAACCGGATTGTTTCAATATTAAACAGGGCTTGTTCAAATGTCAAAGATTCTATGTGATCTTCTATTTGGTGGTTCACAAAAAAGATAATACTGTATTTCTTTATTCAGCACAGAAAATATATTAACAAAAGTTCTTAAATAATTTTTTAGACTAAATCAAGGAAGATTTTTTCTTTTTAAGACAGGTTTCCAAAATTCACCGGCTACGAAAAGTATCGTTGATATAGTCCGTCGGATACGCCTTGTCACACCCTGTACAGGTGCAGGTATACAATGGCCAGGTTGTGAGAATTGTCTAAAGAAACAACACGAAGTACCTACAATCTCCGCTGAACCTGAGGTTCAAGTGCTCACGTGGCGCGCAAGCTCCATCAACCAGCCACCAGTACCAGGCACCTCTATATCGAGCTGCCGCATCACCCCTTATCAGGGGAAACAATGAGCCCTCACCTCTGCTCGCTTTCCCGCCAAGGGGGAGGCACACCCCAAAGTGGCCACTATTCATCCAAATTAAAAAGGTGTATTATTATGGTGAAAGCTTCTTATTATGGCGAAAGCACAGTGGAGAAATGTTTTTATAACAATACTAGTGACTCGCCCCGGCTTCGCAAGGCTGCAATGTGTAATATGGCTTCATAAGTGTCGTAAGTAGACGTATGTACTATCCGATACATTTTTTGGTGGTTTGACATTGCCAGTTTAAAGTTCAAAAAAGTGCGTTTTGCAATAATTTTACTTTACATAATATTTTTAGTAATTTTTTATTAACATTTTTTTGTAAACTTACATTTTTTAACACAGCTTACCGATCTAGCGACTTAATTAGATTATCTGAGCTGTAAATATAAAAGTTTTATCTAATCGGATAATAATGCCAGTAACTAAAGTCTAAAGTTTTTATGTACAATGTTTAAAGTTGTTTTTAAGAGTACGTATACATTTGCGAAAATACCGAAGACCGAAACGCGAACCGTACCACGAATTACGGGAAAGGAACGAATCAACTGCAAACGGCGTTTCGCGCCATCGCGTTTCTTTCCCATAAGTTGAGGTTCAGTTAGGCTCGTGGATGTATACGTAGCATTATGCTACGTGTACATCCGCGAGCGTGAAAATTGATTCGTTTTTTTCCCGTAATTCGTGGTACGGTTCGCGTTTTGGCTCGCAAGATAGCACAAATAGATTTTCATTAGAAGTTACTCGCCAAAGGTCTACATATAAGTTGAACATGTGAAAAACACTCAACACTCAAATAGAAACGTGCAACATTAAATGTTTGACCCTGTGACTTATTAATAATGGTCATTGAAAAATACAGTTTCAATGAAAATTGCAGTCGTTAAAATTGAAATGGCATACCCGTTGGTCTTTAAGGAATCATGGGAAATAAAACAAATTCTCCAGGTCCACATCCGATCAGAATTGTATACTCTATTATGAACTTTTTTAAAGATTTTACAATTTGGTTGGACTATGTAGGGGAGTCCAAAGGGCTGCAAGGAATTAAGAAATTCTCTGGGAAAATAAACAGCCTCTTCAATATCGAGCATAGTATCTACATGTCTCGATGCATCAATTCTCGAGAAAATTGAGTTATTTACCTTGCCTACTTGTTCGTTAGTATGTGACAGAATTGCTCTCTCCTTGAACCAAGGTATAGTCTTAAAACTTTTGTTAGTAATTCTCACTTCTCGAAGGTTTACCAAAAAGCAAAGGTTTTGAATGTCAAGATTAATTCTTTCATTGTTTTGTGTTAGCTGCCCATTACCAATTTTGAAGAAACAACACTAAAGCCTGTTTTCATGTGTAGACAACGAAACTCCTATGTTGGTTTTAAGTTTCAATTTATTTACCTATGGCCAAAGGTAAGATATTGTCAATGAAGCATTAATTTCATCAGCACGTTTACCTCTCATCACGACCGGTAAGATTTGAAGAAATTACCTGAGAACAAAATTGTACATACACCCAGGTGTGTTTTTGCTTCCGTTCTCTCCACGGAAGTCTTGTTCGACATGGTAACTTCTTTTCTTTTTTTTTATTTAATACATGTTACATTATTTTGAAATTTACATAAAGTAGATATAATGAATCACCATACTAGGCGGCTGCCTGTTTCATGGTGACCAATTGAGTGTAATTACTTTGTATGAAATATGAAATCTAGTGTAAACATATGAAATTAGTAACTATAGATGAAGCTAAAATTTTGGAAAAATTGTAATAAAAAGTAGAAGATAGAAATTAGAAAGGAGAAATAAGTAAATTAGCATTAGATTGTAAAAGTGTACATAATTATATATATAATTTTTAATATGTGTGCATGCAAGCACACATGTGTATATAGCAGCAGACATACCTATATACATATAACAACACATGTATACATACACCCATATGACGCATCCTCACGCATATAAACAATATATACACCTCTATCTGAGTACTTGGAATAGGCTACTAACACTATAACAATCACACATCAAAAAATCCCCGAGCGCTTTCCTGAAACTGTCGTATTTGGCTATTGATTTTATTTCTAACGTTAAATTATTGAATACTTTTGGAGCAAGAAAGTTAAATTGTCTTTGTGCCATTGAGGTTTTTATTGGGGGAATAGTATAATTGGATTTGTTGGAATATCTTGTATTATGGGTCGATTCAAAAATATTTTATTTCGTATGTTTGAATTTATAGTAGGAGGATATGTTTTTGACGTATAAAGATTTTATGTTGAGTACTTTGAAGTCGTTAAATAAGTCCTTCGTGGGGTGAATGTAGTGTACTTTGTAAATAGTCCGCATTATCAATTTTTGAGCTTTAATTAATGGATCTAATATCGTGTTATAGCATCCTCCCCAGACTACTATACCGTAAGATATAATTGATTGGCATAAAGAAAAGTATACCGTTTTTAGTGTATTTTTATTTAGAATATTTCGTAATGACCTGAAGATATATGCCAGTTTCCGTATACGGTTAACATTTATTACGTGATCTTCCCATCGTAGTTTATTGTCAATTATTACACCCAAATATTTAATGGAATCTACTCGTTTTAGTGGATTGCACAGACAACTAGAGTTATCTCTACAATAATGTATTTTTAGTGTATGATTGATTGAAGGCTGACTCGGAATATTAAGACTAAACGTTATATATTTCGTTTTAGTTATGTTTAAGGTGAGTAGATTATCATCCAACCACTGTTTAATAATTTGCAATGTTAGATCCGCTCTATGAAATGTTTCTTCCCATGTCTTTTTAGTACTAGGGCAGTACTTATACTTCGTTTCATGGTAACTATTAATGAGCAGTCACGTATCCATTTCTCACTATTTTTTTGTTTGGAAATACTACTAAAACTGTAAGTATCATCAGTATTCATTTTCAGCGGGAATATCGCGTTTGCGGTTCGGCCTCCTTCTAAAAATGTAGCAACAATACCAGACGATGCGATGGATAAAGCATTTTTACCAATAAATCTGACTTTGGCTAAGAGAAAATTGATTAAAAATATGTTTCCAGCTTCTCCTGGAGCATCAAGAGAAAATATTTTCCTTCGGTCCTATCAATCGATATTAATAACGCATCGTACATTTTTTTTGGTTGAAGTTCATCATGAGCTGCAATGGTTGATTGATCATAGGACGTTTCTCTTGTGTATTCGGCTCTGGTACAATCCGAGTTTGTTATATTAGTTGGCATCGGCAGTCCAAAATCCTTAATAGGTTTATCCGAAAGTCATTCTACTATTTTGCTTAATTTAAATTACTCTTTGTCATCACATTGAACGTCATGTGATATATATATATATATTTTTTTTTTTAATTCCTTTATTTTTCCCAATTTTTACATTAATTACATACAATATTATATAAATCAATAAGAATAATGGGAACCCACTAAGGCGCAGCCTGTGCGTGGGTAATATATTTAAGTTATTATTTTATTGTACCTAGAAATAAACAAATTGTGGGCATATAAAATAAAAACAAGATTACTTTTTGTATTAGCGTTTTGTATAAAAGCGTTTTGTATAATAGTGTATAGTGAAGTTATAAGTGTTTAGTGTAATATATGGTGAATATTTTATGAGAAACATAAATTGATACAAATCAAATAAAAAAAGTTTCAACTGCTGTATCGAAAAGCCATAATTTTAATTCTTTTAAATATTGAGGAAGTTTAGTTATCACTTGAATATTTTTCGGTAAAAGATTGAAAGTACGAGGTCCAATGAAACTGCAGTGTGTTTGCATTTGTTTTGTGTTCGTTTGGGGAGTATAAAATACATTATTATTTCTAATGTTGGTTCTGTTTTCATTTATTTCGAATTTATTTTTGTTTTTAAATATGTATTTCATAGTTTGCAAAATAAATAGTTTACGAAGACAGAATAGTTTTGATTCTTTGTATAACTCATCCGTTGAAAATGTTCTTTTCCGACTATACATAACTTTGATGATATAATTTTGAATTATTTGTAAAGGTTTGATATGTGCATTAAGCGCACCGCCCCATCCTATTATTCCGTATATGAGTGAAGATTGCACCAGCGAAAAATAAATAGTTTTCAGTTTTTCAACATTGAGCACTTCTTTTAGTCTGTAAAATGTGTATGTAAGATATCTTAATTTACAGACGGTATTATTAATTTGTGACTGCCAATTTAATTTTGTATCAATAATAATACCTAAATATTTAATCTTTTCAACTTTTCCGAGTTCAAAGCAAGATGAGCATATTTCTTGATTACAGTTAACGTTATGTATTCGAATTTTAAGGTTATTAGGGGGTATATTTTTACTATTTTTAGAAAATGTTAGGTAAAATGTTTTATTATAGTTTAAGAAGAGTCTATTACATTTTAGCCATGATGAGACATATGTAATACATTTTGTTGCCTTCAAAAAAGTTTCATGCCAGGATTTTCCATTCACTATTATTACTGTATCATCTGCGTAAGATACAATTTTACCAGGGATTATAACATCACATAAATCGTTTATGTATATTAGAAAGAGAATTGGGCCAAGCACAGTTCCCTGTGGTACTCCATTTTTTATTCCTGTTTTAGTACTATAAAAATCCCCTATTTTTGTTTTTTGTTTTCTGTCTTTGAGATAGCTAGTAAGAATTTTTAGTGTATCATTTTTTAAACCTATTTGATTCATTTTTTTTATAAGTAGATTGTGATTTACCGTATCAAAAGCTTTTCTTAAGTCTAGGAATATAGCTAAACTCTTTTTATTTTGATCAACAGATGTGTATAATTTTTTAGTCAGATCGAATATTGCATCTTCAGTGCTTAGTTTTGTTCTGAAGCCATATTGATTTTGGGACAGAATTTTGTTTTGTTCTAGGTAATTCATTATTCTATTTTTGATACATTTTTCAAATATTTTTGAGAGGTTTGAGACCAAGGAAATAGGTCTGTAGTTGTCTAATATGTGCGTTTCTCCTGATTTGTGAATTGGTATTATGATAGAGGTTTTTAATTGTTCGGGAAAATGTCCCTCTTTTAAGGATATATTAAAAATATGTAGCAATGGAGTTAAAATGTAATGTTTTATTTTTTTTAGTGTGTTACCTGATAAACCATCAATTCCTGTAGAATTTGTTGATTTTAGACCCTCAATGTGTTTATCAATTTCATCTGTTGTGATGGGTGAAAAATATTTTAAGGAGTTAATTGAATCGTTAGTTGAGTCTAAGTGTAAAGATGAGTCTACGGGTATTGTATTATCAATTTTACTAGAAGATTCAAGTACTTGATCTACCACATTTGTAAAAAAGTTATTAAAGTTTTCTGCAATAGTAGATTTGTCAGTTATAATATTTTCATTTATTATAATCTCATTGACATCGGTTGATACTTTTTTTTTTTTGTTCGTGATTTCGTTAATAATATTCCACGTTTTTTTGGTATCATTTTTTGCACTATCAATTTTTTCACAATAATACTTCTTTTTGCAATTTCTAATTAACCTATTTAGTAAATTTCTATACATTAAATATTTCGTTTTCATGAAAGGCATAATTCTTGTGTTATTTTTTTGACAGGCTTTTTGATAATTTAACATCTCTTTGTATAATTTATCTCTTTGTTTAATAGAGACTATTAGTCCTACAGTGATCCAAGGCTTAATTTTTTTATAATTTCTCTTAGCGATGACAATTTTATTTGTACTCTTCGAAATATAAGCTTCTAGAGTTTTATAAAATAATTCTAATGCTGAATTTGGGTTAGCTATCGATAGTATGTTGTCCCATTTTTCTGAATGAAGTAAATTGTTTAATGTGATGTAATTAATTTCATTTATTTCAACAGTGTTAGAGTATTCTTTTGAATTTGTGGTTAAGATGTTGTGTCCGTAGAATGTTGGGTAGTGGTCAGTAATATTTGTTTTTAGAGTTGAAGATTTTGTTATAACGTGTTTGTGTGTTTTGATAAATATGTGATCTAGAGTCGTGGAATTATTTAGATTTTCTCTTGTTGGTGAGTTTATGTATGATTGATATCCTGCATATGACAAACAATCTAAGTATTCATTTATACATTTTGTTCTTTTGTTGTTTTCATTAATGTTTATATTAATATCTCCAGTTAATATTGCAAAGTTAAAGTTATTTCTGTTAGTCATTTTTATAAGTGAATTAAGTTTATTATTGAATAGAGATTCATTTAAGGAAGGTGATCTATAGATAGCTAATAGCAAATAAGTACAATTATTATGGGTAAATGTTAATTTGATTGCGTTAGCTGTTTTAAAGTCTAGAATTTCGAAGGCAGGTTTTTTAAGACAATTTTTTATAAATAAAGTGATTCCATCGTGACCAGTATGTTTACATTCGGATGAAATAGTTATATATCCTGGCAAGTTATAGGGAATTACTTCTTTCATTTGCGTTTCTGTTAAAATGACAATACTAGGAGAAAAATCAAGACTATCGAGAAGAATACAAAGTTCATCAAAGTGCCTTCTTAAGCTTCTAATATTCATATTAAGAATTGAAAAGTTAACGTCTTTAAAGTGATTATTTAGTTCACTTGTGTTTTTACAAATATAATTTTCATACAAAAAATTTTCATCAGACATTTTGATAGAATATAAGTTATTTTCACGTGCTAGATGTTAGATGGTCCTTTATTCTGAAGGTATGTCATTCGGCTGCCTTATATGGATGATTGGAGCTGTTTGATCTTTTCTCATCATAACGTTACCGTTTTTCGCCCAGATGAATTTGTAGCCGAGTCTTGTGGATTTCGCCAGAAACAGGAGGTGTTTATTTAGTTGTGTTAATTGTTCGTTTATGAAAATTGTGTTATCTTCCGGAAAATTTATATTTTTAGTGTACAAGACACCATATTTTCTTTTTTGGTCGATGATTTTGTCCTTTGTTTCTTTGTTTTGGAATGATACAATTAAGGCTGGGTATTTGTTTAAAGGGTTTCTGTTTCTGATACGATATATATTTGTTATTTTTGATGATTCCATTTCGCATTTGATGGTTTCCATAATATTATTGACTATTTTTGGTAAGTTTTCATTTTCTTTAAAAGGAATACCTTGTATCTCAATGTTATTTTTTTTGTGTAATTGTTCCAGTTTGTTTATTTGCTGTTTTATTTCGTTGTTTTCTGATTGCAGTTGTTTGATCAGTGTATCTTTCTTTTTATTATTTTCTTCATATTCATCAATTTTATTGCAACAAAATTCTACAGATTTCTTAAGATCTCTTAGTTCATTTTTAATTTGTTCTCTAAAAGATTTCATCAATTGCTCCGATAAATCTTCAAACTTTTTTTCCATGAATTTAAATATTTTATTTGTGTTATAGTCATCATCAGAGTCGCTAGATGGTGTTTTTTTGGTGGTTTTCTTTTGCTTGCTCATTTTAATGTATTTGATGAAATTCACTAGATGGCGTTACACTTATATTATTATAGTTTTTGATTATTATTATTTTTTTTTTATTTAAAAAAAAGTTGCTTTGAGCAGGGAGCGAACTCTACTCCTCCGCGACAATAGTGAGCGACGCTAAAGTTGCTATCCTCTACGCCACGGCCTATTGATCCACAACCGTGATAATAGTGGTACTAATATGTGATATTAGCCTGACAGTAGGTACAGTATTCGGTTTGCGCTAAATAACAATTGCGACAACACTTTCACTGAAGCACTACACAGATTTAAAATCACTTTAGGATACTGATCAGCGGGCGTTTTAATTCGAGTAAGCAATAAAAAGTTCGCCACTGTTCCACAGTTATATATTCACCAATATTTTTGGATTATTTCGGTAAATTAACTATTAAATATTGATCATTTATGCAGAGCGATTTTTAGCGTGCACGCACAGTTCGAATGTAGGTACTTATATTAAATCTCGCCGTCACCGAATAAAAATGTCTCCAGCCATATTTTCTTGAAATTTATTCCATTGAATTACAGAGTCGGTCACTTGACGAAACTTAATGATAATGTCAAATAAATACCTTAATGACCTAGCTGAACTAAAAATAACAGCTTCTGATAATGTGTTGTCCCAATCAAAGTCATCTTTAAAGAGACCCATTGCTTTGCATGCTGGTCAATCAATGATAGGTCAATCCTGGTATAACATGAAGTGACATTTTCAAGTAAAAATATTCGCTGTTGCTGGGATGAACCACATAGACCCTCCCAAGAGCATCCGTTTTTTCAACTCCGGGAAAACCAGAAATTCGTAATATGTCTGCGTTTTTGCTAAATTGTCTGGAGCACATAACTTTAAAAATGCTGTTAGTTTTGTATCCCGCCGATTAGTAATAACATCACAGTGAAATTAACCATTTGTCGATTTTCTAAATGATGGTCATGCACGTTGAGTGGTAAAATCCTCCATACTTCTTCAACGCTGCAGATGCAACGATCAGATTGATATTTCACCACTTAATTTTGTGGTTGTGTGCTGAACGTAGCTCGATCGGTATCTTTATTTATATGTTGGATTGATTTGAGTGAACTTCACAACTCAACGTTAATTTAAGCGTTGATTTTTATAATTAGTGAGTTAAGGGAACAACCCACCAGTTGTAAATTTCATGGTTTCGTACTGCTGCAGATTGTCCACCTTCGTAAAGGCACTTGTATTTGTGCGTGATGGCAACCGTTTTATTGCGAGTGATTTTTCAAATTGGGATGTCTTCTTAGATATTATTTAAAACATTTTTATTCACATTTAAAGCCAAATGTAACTTGTATGAATAATTGGGTAAGGATTGAAACTATATCAGTCAAATAACAATGATATTTATTTAAATGTTTTGCAGTTGAGGGCAATTTTGATTTACATTAAATGTCCATCGTAACTAACATATTTAATTGGATTAGTAAAAATATTATATTGGTCCAAATAGCTTCGCAAATAAAACATTCATATGTAAAAGATAAACATAATTACTTTGGGTTATCCTTAAGAGATAGACATATACAATCGTCGACCATTCTGTTGGCCTTTATAAGATATACGAGTACAATTCCGTTTTACATTATTTTCATGTATCTCACAAGGTATAGCCAGCGTTAGCAATGTGAGCGTATGAAAATATATTTTTATGACTTATTATAGAATTTTCTCTACTTTCTATAAATATAATATGCATGTTTTTATGTACATAAACCTTTTGGAAATTATACCCTAAATGATAGTGAAAACTTTATCAAAATCCGTTGTGTAGCTTATTCCTTCT